>NC_030430.2:21505226-21580226 GCF_001660625.3 Ictalurus punctatus
TGCTCTCTTTCTCCCTCTCTCTCGTTCTCTGTCTTTCTTTCTCTCTCCCTTGCTCTCTTTCTCTCTCTCTATCGCTCTGTCTCTCTCTCTCTCTATCGCTCTCTTTGTTTCTTGTAGTTTTTACATTTGTTTAGTTAAAGATAAAGTGATGATTGTGAGCAAGGTGTTATGAAACTTATTATCTATATAAATGAAACATTATCGATGTATAATGACTGATAAATGATATTATTATTATTATTATTATTATTATTGTTATTATTATTATTGTTGTAATGATTACTTAATTAATTGTTTCTTAACTAGTTATCCATTTTATATCATGACATTACTGTGCTTTATTCTGATCTGTTATAGGAGTTACTTTATTACAGTGTAAATATGAACCCATTTAGTGCTGAGATCTCGTTCAACACATCGTACGCTCTGTTTCGATTACGCTGTTGAGGCTTAAGAAGGAGAGCTATATTCCAAATAACTGTCTATATCTAATTGTGTATTTCTGTTATATGTCAGTGAAATTCTCTATATCAATAAAAACACACTTCCTGTCCTTTAAACACAGCATTCATTTTTCTCAGCACTGTAAGTGGAGCCTGTCCCTTCTTATTTGATCTAAATACCTTGTTTTATCTAATCTAAAATGCATCAATCATTCAAAGAGGCATGGAAGAAGAAAGCAGAGAAAGAGAGAGAGGAAAGGAAGAAAAGGAGCTCCAAGAGAAAGTGACACAAGCAGAGAACCTGTCCCAAAGCATCCAACCCCCTACTGGGAGTTCAGGAGGAGAGCTGCACGAACATTCCCGAAGCCTGGTCTCCCCTCTCGGAGGCTCGCCCAGAGATATGGGCCTCGGCTCTCTGGAATATCTCCCCAACAACTGGACTTTGAGATTGAATCCAGTGAATGGGTGCATGAACAGTTGATAATATTAAAACAGCAGATGCATAGATCTCTTGATTAAATTCAATTCAATTTTATTTGTATAGCGCTTTTTACAAGAGACATTGTCTCAAAGCAGCTTTACAGAAATATCAACACGGTATACACATATTAAAGGTGTGAATTTATCCCAACTGAGCAAGCCACTGAGTGGCGACGGTGGTGAGGAAAAACTCCCTAAGTTGCTTTAAGAGGAAGAAACCTTGAGAGAAACCCGACTCAGAAGGGAACCCGTCCTCATCTGGGTAACAACAGTTAGTGTGAAAAAGTTCATTATTGACTGATATGAATTCTGTATGGCCAGAGAAGCAGTTGTAGTCCCAGCAGTCTGGAACTGGAGTAGATGAGAGCTCCATCCAGAGGCAGGACATCCGAAACGGATCAGGCAGGTCCGGAGATCAGAAAGGATCAGGATCTCTAGTATCTCCATAAAATCGTGTGTGGCTCGGCAGAAGGAGAGAGGGAGGGAAAAGATTATTAGGACTGGGAATTAGCATAATAGAGAGACTAGTCAGGGTAGGCGTGAGTAAACAAATACGTTTTAAGCCTATGTGTTTTTGCCTGCATGCGTTTTTGCCTGCATCATGTTGAGCAGGCCAGAGATATGTTGCATGATGTAAGATGGGAAGAAATGCTCACGCTGAATTTACAGATATCATTCAGGCTCTGAATAACATGACTGTTGAATAAGTAACTTAGCTCTCATACCCATATTAGGAGACGTATTCTTGTTCAAACCGCTTGCTGCTCGCTGCCTGTGCAAACTGCAAAATTGAGCTCGGGTTGTGTGGACTGTTACGCAGGGGGTGAGGGGAGAGAAATAGAGAACTGGATAAAGGAATGGTCAGAGGTGTGGAGATGAGTAATGAGAAGATTGTGTGTGCTGCGATTACGTGTGAGGATGAGGTTGAGCTGTGAATATTATTAATTATTAATTATGAATTACTAATAATATTTCGAATCATTTTCACGAGCACTAAACTTTACAAGCAGTGTGTAATTTAGAGTTGTGCCTCTATAGATTAACTGTAATGTGATTTTACACTAAATCCTTTTTACAAGTGAGAGAAAAATGAACACCAGATTTTACTCCCACCAACAGTGACGTCCTACTGAGTGATATAATCACAGACAGCATTCCAGAGTTTAAAGGAAATCAGGGAAATAACACTAACCTTGTGGTTCTTTCCTTCCTCTAATTTCCATATCATTCTTTATTAAATAAAAAATAAAATACAATTTAATATAATAATAATAATAATAATAATAATAATAATAATAATAATAATAAAACCAGGCAGATCTTAGTGTTTAAGAGTGTCACTGCAGTGAGTGCTCATAAACCTCTGGACATTAACTTACATAACAAACAAAGGTATCTACAAAGACCTGAGCTGCCCTACCAGGGAAGTGCTAGCTCAGCGGTTAAGACGGTGGAATTCTGATGGGAAGGTTGAGAGTTCAAATCCCAGCACTGCCAAACTGCCACACTGCCACTGTTGGGCGCTTGAGCAAAGCGCTTAGCCCTCAACTGCTCAGCTGTATAAGTGAGATAATTGTAAGTCACTCTGGATAACGGCGTCTGCCAAATGCTGCAATGTAATGTAATGTAACTGAAAAAACAACCAAAAAAAGGGGCAAAAAGTGAACATATACATCAACTTAACAAAGTAAACAGTATGTCTGAAAGAACTCTGGGAGGTGCTCATGCAGATCTGCATCACTGACGGATACAGCACTGTGAGAAAAGAGGAAATGACAGACTTGATAAAGCTGAAAGACAGCAGACTGCAAATAGAAATGAGAATCAGTAGGACTTTCCTCCTTGAGACAGACAGAGCACATTTCAATAGACGTAAAGGAGTAGAAGTGACGTGACGCTGAATTTCATTCCACGATGAAGATCCTCCTCATCTTCATCCTCTGCCTTCTCTCAGGTCAGATATTCTCCTAACTTATTCTCCTTTAGTAACTGCATGTGATGAGTGAACTATATAAATGAGTGAGATTTTCTGTTGATTGACAGGTCCAGTAGACTGCTCCGATGTGACTGGTTACTCAGGAGGAAGTGTCCTTATGATATCTAACATCAACTGGTACACAAGCAATAGTAAATATATTTGTAAGGTGAAAGGAAACGACTGCATCGATATAATACGTGCTGAGACCAAACGCCACCAAACACAAGAAGGAAGATTTAAATTGTATTCAAACACAGATAACTTATTCCTGGTACTGATCAGAAAGCTGAAGCCACAGGATGCTGGAACATACAGATTTGGATTGGAGAATCAGAGCAACGCCACTGTGAACCTAAAAGTTGTTAATGGTGATTAAATATTTAACCTTGTTGTGCTAGTAATAGCTATGAAATATTTTTTAGCATGTACACAAAGTCAAAACAATAATAAGGTATTACACATCTATAAAGCTGATCAACTGTCATTTATTTATTGTCCTGTTTGTATAACTGACAGATTCTTGTTGTGCTGGGACAAAATTAAAGACCGCTTTTGTTGGGCAGAATATCACCACCACATGTAGCTATCCAGGGGAGTATGAGAGTAACATCAAGTATGTCCTCAAACTGGATGACGACATGAATATTGAACGAGTTCTCGATACTGAGACAAAACTTCAGAACGGAAGATTCTCCATTTCTGATGACAAAAGTGCTAAAGTTCTCAGAATGAACCTCAGCGATGTGAGAGAAGCTGATGGAGTATTTTATATTTTTGGAGTGTGGAAAGATGGGTCAGTCAGATATTACTCCTACTTTACAGAGATTCAGCTGCATGTAACAGGTGAAACTTTTATTTTTGTCATTTTGAAAATAAATGTCTAGACAATTAATTCTCACTAGAACTACACCTGTGTGTACAGACAGTATTAGACTTTTATCTCAGTCATGGACCTTTTTAAAAGTTAATGTGTCCAAGATTTGTGCAATTTTATATTTTATACACAATAGGATTGAGCACGAGCATTCAACCAACAACAACAACAGGCACCGACATGACGACCTCAGCAGCACTGACAGAAACTGCATCTGCAGTGTGTTTCAGTAAGAACTCACTCTCTATACATAACTCATTCTTTCATTCTGTGTTCATGTATAAAGTGTTACAGGCAGAGGAGTTCGGTAGCAGGATGTTGCAGGTTCTACTGTCCTTTTCTGCAACTTTACATCATTAGACCAGCACAGAGACATACAAAAAGGACCAGGAACAGACCAGCAGCTCTACTGCACACACACACACACACACACACACACACACACACACACACACACACACACACACACACACACACACACACTACAGAATATGTGTTTATGGTCATGTATGAAGATGGTGTGTTTGTTCTGTTCCTGGTTGGTCTGTATTGTCTCTGTTTCTGTCTCCAGGTTCCTCTGCCATCATCATCGGTGTGTGTGTCTGTGTGGCTCTGCTGCTGATTGGAGGATTTGCACTGATGATCTACAAACTGAGACACAAGAGAACACAAGGTACATTTCACACACACACACACACACACACACACACGCACACACACACACACACGCACACACACAGACACGCACGCACGCAGACACACACACACAGACACGCACGCACGCAGACGCACACACACACACACACACACACACACACACTCAGAGTGATTGAGATTGGTATGTCTTTTGTGTACAATTACAGATTATACACCTTCATCCAAGAGTAAAGACAATAAACCAGTGAGTAATTGTGTCCATGTCCGTGTGTGTGTGTGTGTGTGTGTGTGTGTGTGTGAGAGAGAGAGAGAGAGAGAGAGAGAGAGAGAGAGAGAGAGAGAGAGAGAGAGAGAGAGAGAGAGAGTCTGCTCACGTTACTGTGTAGCATTATTTATTACTTGTTTATATATATAAGAATATGATATAATTCTATAATGTAATCTACTGAAAGAGAATTATAGTGAATGTAATTAGGGAAATCTCATTCATATCAAACACATGATCATGTTAAACTGAACACTGAATGCAATACTGTGAGAGGATTAGAGTGACAATTATCTTTATCTTTCTGCTTTCAGGTTACTTCTGATCATAACACCGATTCAGCTCATTTGTACGAAAATTTCAGAATGAGCTCAATATGAATCTGCACCAGGACACAAACCAATCAGACTGTTGAGCTGTTATTCTTACTGTTCTGAGCTGCCTCGTAGTGCCTCAACTCCCAATGCTGTAGTGTCTCTCTTCACCTCTTTATAGGACTGAAACCTAAAAAACAATGCTGATCCTAAATCCATGCCAGTTTGATCAGGTGCAGTTTCTGGAGGACTGCTAGCCAGTTTCTCTCTCTCTCTCTCTCTCTCTCTCTCTCTCTCTCTCTCTGTCTCTCTGTCTCTCTGTCTTTCTCTCTCTCTCTGTCTTTCTCTCTCTTTTTCTCTCTCTCTCTATCGCTCTCTCTCTCTCTCTCTCTGTCTCTCTGTCTCTCTGTCTTTCTCTCTCTCTCTCTGTCTTTCTCTCTCTTTTTCTCCCTCTCTCTATCGCTCTCTCGTTCTCTGTCTTTCTCTCTCTTTCTCTCTCCCTTGCTCTCTTTCTCTCTCTCTATCGCTCTGTCTCTCTCTCTCTATCGCTCCCTTTGTTTCTTGTAGTTTTTACATTTGTTTAGTTAAAGATAAAGTGATGATTGTGAGCAATTATAATATTATAATAATATTATTATTATTATTATTATTATTATTATTATTATTGTTGTTGTTATTATTATTATTGTTGTAATGATTACTTAATTAATTGTTTCTTAAGTAGTTATCCATTTTATATCATGACATTACTGTGCTTTATTCTGATCTGTTATAGGAGTTACTTTATTACAGTTTAAATATGAACCCATTTAGTGCTGAGATCTCGTTCAACACATCGTACGCTCTGTTTCGATTACGCTGTTGAGGCTTAAGAAGGAGAGCTATATTCCAAATAACTGTCTATATCTAATTGTGTATTTCTGTTATATGTCAGTGAAATTCTCTATATCAATAAAAACACACTTCCTGTCCTTTAAACACAGCATTCATTTTTCTCAGCACTGTAAGTGGAGCCTGTCCCTTCTTATTTGATCTAAATACCTTGTTTTATCTAAAGAGAACATTTCTTCAAATGAAAACTATTTTTATACTGTATAGAAGAGCTTTGGGGTCAGGGACTGATTTGTGAAAAACAGTTGTTTCTTGGCCTTAATTAAAAAATGCTGATTTATCTTATATATTTATTTTTACCAGTAAAGGGGTTGAAACTGAAACACTAACATCCTCTCGTGCTGAAAAGGAAAACAAGGTGTGTAAATGTCTATAGGAGTTCCAGTTTACATGAACATGATATGAGCAGTTTACATGAACATGATTTGAGCAGAGCATAAGGACAGCTAAACACATACAATGATAACTTAGTTGTACCTCCACTTAGCTTACGACTCCAAACTAGCCTAGTCTCCTGTTAGATAGGCAAAAAGTTTGATATTTTATCAGTCTGTTAGTGCTAACAGTGATAACACCCGATAACACTAATAGTGATAACACCCAAGGCAAGTTTTATGATAAATACAATGTCCAATCTTTTGTCCAATTTTCACATTTTTTAAGCCCACATTTTAATTAGCCCTCAGATGCAAGAAATTTTTTTTGCATGAAAACAGTTTATTTGGAAGTACTGTATACATTTATAAAGGTTTTTTGATGGAAAAGAATCTGATCCTTGATTCCCCAGTTTTGTGACCGTGTTCAGCAGTTGTAGCATAGCCCCTTTCTTTATTCATTTTTCTATGTTTTTATGATTGTTTTCAATAAAGAAATGAAGTCTTCGAACCACGTGTCTACTGTGATTTCTCTATGGAAGTAAAGGGTCACAGCAGTATCTCTGAGTAATATGAAGACATAATAGCAAAATAAATCTGTCAAAATCTAGGTTCACCTCTGCCTAAGAATTATGTTAAAATATATATGGATCAGCCATGATCATCTCAAACCTTATGCTATTTATTACAGTAGACGTAGACATCTGTATGTGCTGAAATTTCACAGTTTCTTATGGAGTGGGATGAATAAATACAAGAGATCGATGTATTTCTTTGCCAGAAACAAATAAGTTTATGCCAACAACCTCGGATAACTTCTGAATGAGCCAGGACATTAATGTGTTTAATACTGTATGAAGCAACACAACCCAGCTAAAGTAGGTGGGCTTTAGCTGAACATGGTGGCTGACTATGAATATTCATTCCTATATGAAATGACTGACCTGAACCTTGATAAAATGTAGAAGCTGTTTTGCTTTTATCATCATTTTTGTAATAAAAATGAAAAACTAGAAGAAAAGAACAAGTTAATAGTTTCAGTTTTGGATGACTGGCAGCAACTTTAAAGTTAGAAACTATGCTGACCATAGGCTTTTAGTAAATTTTGCAATAAAATATCATTATCCATAGTCATGGGAATTCTGCTTCCTTTCAGTATATCAGATCTGTTGGGTCAGCTCTTTCACCTCCCAGAGAGTTCAGTAGCAATTTAAGCTTTTTTCCCCCCTTCAAAACCCATAGCAGTAACATGACCTTTGTCATTCCTTGTATTTGGTCTCTTTTGAACCTTCAAATGATTGAACAATTATTTGATCTGGATGATCAAAATGCTGCAGCTTCACCAGAAGTAAGATGCTTGAAGAATCAGGAGACCAAGAGCCAGGGTATAGTCAAAGAGATGGTTTATTATGTGTAGAAAGACAGCCTGGGCACATTGTTTCATAGTCTAAACATAAGTTGGATGCAGTTGGCTTTTATACTCATATGTACGTGGAAACAACATACCCAAGGCTAATGAGGAAAACATAAGAGAAAAACATGACAGAAAAACACAAGACAAAAGATCAAACAAAAACATAATCAAGGACAGAACCCCACAAACATCATGAGACTATGAGTAACCAAAAAAAAAAAATCAGATTGAACAGATCTTAAATGAGTGAATCATTGAAAATAAAAAAAATATTTCACACATCATAAAATTGAAAGGGTTAATGTCTTTAGAATTCATGGTGGTCAAGCTAACGGTGTCCCTCCATCCAGCCATCCATTTTCTGTACCGCTTATCCTACACAGGGTCACGGAGGAGCCTGGGGCCTATCCCAGGTATCTTGGGGCACAACGCAGGGGACACCCATTCACACACTACAGACAATTTAGAAATACCAATCAGCCTACATGGCATGTCTTTGGCCTGGGGGAGGAAACCGAAGTACACAGAGGAAACCCCAGAAGCATTTTTTAAAGTATCTACCTCTTAATTTAACTAGCATGCAATTTATTCTTACTACAGCAGATAGTTCATGTGTAGTGTGTCTCTTTTGTTGTGAGCACTTCACTTTGCATTTTTATTTTCAGATAAAAGTGTTACGTAATGGACTCGAACAGGAAGCAAGTGCAGGTTCAAGTCCAAACACAAAGTCGATAAACATGAGCAGAGATACGTGGTCCGAAGCATGAAGCGAGATTCAAGGCATGAAACCAAAACAGGTGTAAGAATCCGGCTAGATCCTCACGGGTTTCTCAGGAAAGTTAATATAACTCAGCCGGACACAACGTGAAAGTGCTGTTCTTCTTTTATTACACTGAAGGATACCATAGGCTTACGCATGGTTACAGGTCGGTCATTAGAAGAGGATTAACCGAGTAAAACATCCCAAAAATGGTACCTTAACATGAGACTGTGTGTCAGTACTCGATGTGGAGGTCACAGAGAGAGAGAGAGAGAGAGAGAAAGAGACAGAGGGCAGGGTGGCGACCACGCCCCTTGACCCCACATGACATCATCATAGCCGATCATTACACAGGACACGAGAGCAAGACCGCTTAGCATGAAGGTGGCAAACACATACATGTGGTCTATCATTTAACTAGAACCGGGGCAGGCAACATGAAACTAGAACAGGACATGGAAATGCTACCGTTTAGCACAATTACTCATTTACACATTTAACTAGAACCGAGGCATGAAACATGAAACTAGAACAGGGTATGGAAACACTACCGAGTGGCACATTTACACATTTACACATTTAATACTGCGCGAAGTGTGCAGCAACGCGAGGGGTTTAAATAACAAATGCAATTTACCTTAAACTCCAACAGCTGGTAACAATTAATATACACCCTCGAACAACAACCAATGACTAAACAAGGAGGAGGCAAAACAGAAACAAACGCACGTGTCCATTGTAAACAAAGTCTCCATGGTTCCTCGCTCTGGTTCGTGCACGCATGCGCCCTCTGGCTCTCCGTGCACGTCGCCACCGCACCGCCATCTGCTGGCGAGATCGTGATAAAAAGCACTTTATAGTGGTGTTTAGGGTTTTTTTTTATAGACGTATATTTCACTCTTCTTTATATATGTTTTACTGAAATATTGATTACATCTGCTGCATGAAATAATAGCCTAAAACCTGTGAGTGGATGAATTCCCCTGACGTCATTATAAGTTACATTTATGTAGTTTCCTTTCATATATACCAGTTGTTCACTTTTTTTAGGATTACAGATTTGCAATAATTTCTGCAATATATTATATAATATTACAGATTGGGTGGAAGAGTTTGCTATACAAAAATTAGAAAACAAACATAAATATAAATATTAAAAAAAAACAAAAATATTCTCACCATGGGGTCTTTTGCTGGAAAAGTATTCTGAAACATTCAAGATACAATATATGTCTATGCTTGTTCACTTCTCTTTATTTCTTTCTCAAGACCATCTTTTCTGTGTCACTCATTACTAGTTATTTATTTATTTGCCAATCTGCCTCTTTCTCTCTCTCTCTCTCTTTGTGAAGTTTTGCCTTTCTCCTTTCAGGAACAAAATCCAGGATTCAGAATCCTGTAGCACCTTTGTACGCCTGCACTTAGAGACATTCATTGATTTGAGAGCTTGATAGATACAACTTTATTGTCATTGCACAGTACAGGCGCTCAGCAACGAAATGCAGTGTAGCATCTACCAGAAGTGCAAATAGCAACATTGTGCAGATTTAACAAAGTGCAGGTTTGAGCATGTTATAAACCATTAAAATAAAGTATCTTTGGGATCAGAAAATAGACACAGAGTCAAAGGTCATTAGTGTATTATTATAAAGATAAAAACATTTCTTGGTTTGATTGATGCACAAACCCACATTGCACTCCTTCTTGGTGATGCATAGCATCTTGAGGTTAGTTTTCCACTACATTGGATCTGCATTACTGCTCTGGTCACTTTCACTGCCTCTTCTCCGGCTGTTCATAACTACCCTGAACTTCCTCATAATCTTGACCAATGAACTCACTTTCACTACATTTTTACATTTACAGATTTTGGCAGACACCCTTTTCCAGAGTGATTTACAAACATTCCCATCAATAAACACATCCTCAATGGTTCACTAGGTCAGGCACTGAGAGTATCATCAGTTTAAAACTCTGTTATGGAGGTTACTACATTATGGAACTCACACAAGACAATGACACTGTTATAAGGGCTGGTACAGAAGAGACTGTAGGAAAAGGAAAAGCAATAAGTAGAGGATTAATTTATTTTATTACCTTAAACAGGTTCAAATATTTAGGGCTGAGATGGGCAAAGGTGGTCAATGTATTACCTCAGCAGTTTGACTATTTTCTTTCTTGCTTGCTTTTCTTTCTTTAAGCAACAGGGACAACACTCTTTAATAATCAGTATTTATTATTAAATATGACCGAAACTCAGTGGTTCACTAAAGCGCTGAATATGCTTTCTGCACTTCTTCCTCTAAATCTGCTGACATTTTTATAGTAGACAAAGGCAGCTGGTAGGCCAGGACACTTCAGTTAGGCATAATGTTTGCTTGAAATTTTTCAACATATAAATTAAAGCTGCAAAAAGAAGCCAAATATGCTAAACCTTGCCATTTTTTCCCCAAACAGCTACAATTTGAAAATTCTGTTGAGATTTTTCCAATCAAAACACATTCCTACAGTGTTTTACAAACTTATGTAAAGAAAAATGTTTTGCTGTGGGTAGTGTTGCCGTCTCACAGCTCCATGGTTCCTGGTTCAATCCTGAGTGTGTGTTACTCTTTGTGTGGAGCCTCTGTGCATGTTCCAGTGGATTTCCTTGGGATTTTCTTCCCAAAAACATGCCGACAGTTGAATTACCTATGCTAAATTGCTCCTAGGTGTGAATGAGTCTGTGAAAGTGTGTGTATGGTGCTCTGAGATGGACTGGTATACCATTCAGGGTATTCCTGCCTCACACACAGTGTTCAGAGGATAAGCTCAGGATCCACCACAACCCTAACCGGCAGAGCCTACTGAAACTCAATTGTTTACTGAAAATGAATGAATTTTCAAATGAAATTCTCTTGCCCTGTCTCTTTCAGAAAGTAAAGAAACTCTCTAACCGTTCCAAACATACTGTTATGTAATTATCAAATAGATTCAAATATAAATCGATTTTTAATGACATGAACAGTATGTCAGTAAGTAACTTTGGATCAGTTTCATTCAGAGCTGAATCGCTGATGAATACAGCATCGTGACCAAACAGGAAATTACTTAACAAGACAGAATTATAAAAGCACAAAAGATATTGGCTCACAAAGTAGAAGCGAGGATCAGGAGAACGTTCCTCAGAAGGACAGACAGAGTGAATTTTAACTGAAACAAATGAGTAGAAGTGAAGTGAAGCTGACTTTCGTTCCAGGATGAAGATCCTCCTCCTTGTCACGCTCTACCTTTTCTCAGGTCAGATATTCTTCTTAAATAATTGCATGTGAAGTTATTTATCCACGATTGTGAGAATATTGAAAGCTCAGTGATGTTACAGACATGAGGGAGATTTTCTTTTGATTGACAGGTCCAGTAGACTGCACTGATGTGACTGGCTTCTCAGGAGGAAGCGTCATTATAATCTCTGATCTACAATGGAATTCAAACCATACTAAATATATTTGTAAAATGTCACAAACTGATTGCGTTGATATCATACGTTTCCACAGCCAAAGTATCCATGTTCAGTACAAAAGATTCTTGCTGTATAGAAACACAGGAGGTTCTTTCTTAGTGCTGATCAGAAAGCTGAAGCCACAGGATGCTGGAACGTACAGAATTGGAGTGGAAGATCAGAGCAACTCCACCGTGAACCTTAAAGTTCGTAATGGTACGGAAATATTTACCGTCATTCACATATTAAATCTGATACCTTTTTGCCCATCAAAGGCATTGTTAAAGCAGTAATATGGTATTAGAGATCTGTTGAGCTTATAAATTGTAATTTATTTGTTTTCTTGTTTGTATAATTAACAGATGCATCTTATGGGGCGCCAAAAATAATGAATGCTAATCTTGGGCAGAATATAACTATCACCTGTAACTATCCAGGGGAGTATGCAAAAAACAACAAGTATGTCATCACACTGGATGATGAGGCTTATGTCAAAGCCATTATTGACACTCAAACAATAGATGAGAACGGCAGATTCTCCATTTCTGATGACAGAAGTGCTAAAGTTCTCAGTGTGAGCCTCAGCGATGTGAAAGAAGCTGATGGAATATTTTATTTATTTGGAGTGTGGAATGGAGGAGGGTCAATCAGGTATTACTCCTACTTTGCAGAGATTCAGCTGCATGTAACAGGTGAAACTTTATATTTTTTTGTCATATTTAAACTCAATGTTGAAGAAGAACTGAAGAATTCTCACTCGCACAGACAGCATGAGCCTTGCCCCATCCATACAGTTTTTATGTTATACATTATAACAAGTAATATATTGTGGATTTTTGTTGTTTTTGTATTTTAAACAACAGGATCCTATACAACAGCATCACCAGCACCGCGAGAAAACCCATCTGGTGCAGTATATTCCAGTAAGAACTCACTAATTATACATAACTCTCTCTTTCATGCTGTATTCATGTTAAATGTGTACTGGATCAGTGTATTACAGTCAGAGGATCAGTGTGTTACAGTCAGGAAGGTTCTTGGTTTGTGCTAAGTTTGGTACCAGGATGCTGCAGGTTTGAAGATGGCATCATTTCACCAGCACAGAGACATTCAAAAACAGCAGGAACTACAGAATATGTGTTTATGGTTGTGTATGAAGATGATGTGTTTGGTCTGTTCCTGTTCTGCATTGTTTATGTTCTGTTTCCAGGTTCCTCTGCCATCATCGGTGTTTGTGTCTTTGTGGCTCTGCTGCTGATTGGAGGATTTGCACTGATGATCATCTACAAACTGAGACACAGGAGAACACATGGCAATACAAGGTAGTGTTAGTATAATCTTCTCTCTATATATAGTATACAATATATATATATATATATATATATATATATATATATATATATATATATATATATTTATATATATATATATATATATATATATATATACATATATATATATAAATATTTTAAATGGTGCCTCTTTTGTGTACGATTACAGTTTCAGCTCGTTTGTCCAAGAGGAAACAGAATAAACAAGTGAGTAATTGTGTCTCGTGTCAACATGTGCGAATGTTGGAATTTGTTATAAGTGCATTGCTGGTTTTTAGAGGATGAATACATAAGGAGTAAAAACTAGGAGACATTCTTTAATATGGAAATATTCAACAATGGCATGGTGCAATATTGCATGACATGAAGTGGAGTTACTGTTACCACCCTGAAGGTGATTATTTTCTGATAATATCATTAACATTAACGGTTCCCTGGTGGACAAGTGGCTAGTATGCGGCACTCTCATCGCCACGACCCAGGTTCGATTCCAGGTCAGGGAATAACCCCAGCCACTGGAGGGTTGGACGAGTCAGTGCACTCTCAGTGCCGGTCCCAAGCCCAGAAAATGGGGAGGTTTGCGTCGGGAAGGGCGTCAATCAACATGCTGACAGGTGATCCGTTTTGCCAACCCTGAAAAAATGGGAGCAGCCGAAAGAGGAAAAAAAACCTAGTAATGTTAATAAAATCCTAGAAATGGTAAATAAAATCTCACAGAAATCTTACAGCCAATCACATCGTTTTTTCATTTGTCTGAATCCTAAATGTATTCTTAGCCCTCATCCATGGTGAGGAAGTTCAATCTGTTCTGATCCTATGACTTCCCATTTGAGCTGTTGAACTCTGTTGTCTTTAATGATCTGAGCCGCCTCATAGTGGCCTGCTCTAACACCTGTAACTGTAACTTCTGTGGTGTGTCTGTGTTCACATTCTTTACAGGACTGTGACCTGCAAAACCGTACTGATCACAATCAGTGACAGTTTGGTAACATCTGCAGCTTCTGGAGGACTGATAACCATTCTTTATATAAGTGTTGTTTCTAATTTTATTTTTTTATCTGCTTTGCTAAATTGCTGTTATGAAATGGAAAGTTTGAGAAAGGTGCTATATAAATGAAACTTCTTGTTCTTCTTCTTCTGGCTAGGGTGTCTATGGAAGCCCATAGAACCGTCCGGTAAATGTTGTGAAATTTGGTACACTGATTGGGGAGGGTCTAAGAAACATCCTGCCCAAATTTGGGCCAAGTGCTTCCAATGTTCTAGCACTAACATCGGGTCAAATTTGGGCCTAATTTGGATGTTTATGGTCATCATTTTTTTTACTTGTGCGTGCAACATTTTAAAGTCCTGGATTCCCTGGGTCCAAATGAACGCATTTTCAGGACCATGACCTGAGGTTATGCAACAAGTTTATTACAGTCTAAATATGAACCTGCCTCTAACCTCCTCTGACCAAGATGATAATGGGGAATCTATTTAGTGCTGTAATCACATTTGACACATTGAACTTTTTCTGTTTCAATTATGTTGTTTATGGGGGTTTTTTTAAAAAGAAAAAAAAAGAAGAAAAGTACAGCAATATTCTAAACAATGAATAAATGATAATAAAAAATGTATATGTGATGATGACATGTGTGATGAAATTCTCTTTCACGTTCCTGTACTTTTTCTGTTTCAATTATGCTGTTTATCTCCACACACGGCAGAGGGAGGACTGTCTTCCTAAAACTATAAGTTCAATTTACTTGTATTAATCTTGCGTTAGGACAATCCTCAAATCACTGACATGAACATTATAAAAGATGTTCTAAGTGTATTGCTATGAAATCTAAAGAAATGTCAAAAGACAACCAAGCATGAACAAAACATGAGGGTTAAATAGAGAGCTGTCCTCAGACTGGAACATCCACTGTTTTCTACACACAAAGAAAAATAGGTTTATGTCCTGTTCTCAGGCCCGGATTGGCAGCCTGTGTGTTGTGACTGACTTGGCCTGCTTTTTCTTTCTTTCCTTCTTTCTTCTTGTGATGCCACCAACTGACTTCCTGCACTTCCTGTAAATTTAGTTTGGTCCATATAGTCAAACTTGATTGATTAATAAATCATGAGCCCACCAGACTTGCAATACTGTTGCTTATCATTCGCCTCATCTCTGTAAGCAGCATGAAACAGAAAGCAATGAAGATGCACTGAAGAATGGGTGAGCAGTGACTAGGTGGAGCTGAGTGAAAGGTCGCAAAAAAGCAAGTACGTAGCTAATGTTATCTAATTAGGCAGTATTGACCGCAATATCACTGTCTAGCAAATAAAACCACAACTACACTGCAAAAAAGCCATCTTAGCCATGAAAATACATTGAATATAGTTGAATGTATCTAATAATTATTATTATTATTATTATTATTATTATTATTATTATTATTATTATTATTATTATTATATAGATTACAATAGACCAAATATAAAATAATTAAACTTATTGGAACCCTTTTTCTTTCTTTCTTTCTTTCTTTCTTTTATTTATTTATTTATTTATTTTTAACAATAAAAAAAAAACATTTTTTAAATTCTACTGGCAGATAATTGTGCTTCAGTCTAGAAATAAAGACTTAAAATGTGCTCAATAATCTGCCAATATAACAAGACTATTTCAAGACAAAAATTAGGAAAAATTATCCACAAGGTTTAATAATTAATTTGGTTTGCTGTAATATGAGAGAAAATGCAAGATAATAATATATTCAAGATATTTTCACTTGCTGTCATCCTTTTTAGGCCATGTAGCTGCATAACTGACATTATTAAACTGTACAGCTAAACATTTTTTGTTGTTGTTGTTCTAATTCGTTCTAAAATCATTGAATATTTTTGAAGATTGTCACTAACAGGCCCGGACTAGCCATGGGGAGCACCGAGTGAATTCCCAGTGGCCTGAGGTTTTGTTTTTGTTATGTTACGGACTCGAAAAGGAAGCAAGTGGAGGTTCAAGTATTTATTCACAACCAAAGTCACCGTACATGAAACAAGGTCTAAACGTGAAATGAGAAACGAGGTCTAAACATTAAACTAGAACCGAGGCTTGAAACATGAAACTAGAACAGGACATGCTAACACTGCCGCTGAGCATCTAGGTAGCTAGCACATACATGGAGTCTGTACGTTTATTTCTCGAACTAAGGTCAAACACAAAACGAGGTCTAAACATTACCCTGGAATCGTGGCATGAGACGAGAACAGGACATGGAAACTTAACCGTGTCGACATCAATACACTCCGTTACTGCTTTACCCATTAGCACAATTAATACTGCGCGAAGTGCGCAGCAACACGTGGGGTTTAAATAGCAAATGTAATTTACCTTGAACGCTGACAGCTGGTAACAATTAATACACACCCTCGAAAAACAACCAATGACTAAACAAGGAGGAGACAGAACAGAAACAAATGCACGTGTTCATTGTAAACAAAGTCTCCATAGTTCATACGCAAACCACAAGCATGTGCTCACTCTGGTTCGTGCACGTGCGCGCCCTCTGGCTCTCCGTGCACATCGCCGCCGCAACGCCATCTGCAGGCGAGATCGTTACAGTTTTTTAAATTAACTAATGAATTTATTTATTTAATCGCTATTATTTTATATTATTGCTTGTCCGATGTACTCAAATGATCCTTTCCTAATTCTTCATTTCGATAATAAATCGATATTAAATCATGAATCTGTTAGTCTTGACTTGCAACGCTCCTCAGTTCCAGTGAAAGGTTTCGAACAGGTGTAAATGCACAGAGCGAGGATGGAGATGAAGTGGCCAGGTTCAATGCATAAAAAATACCCAAAGACCAAGATCTCGCCACTCAGACTCAGCGATGAGAAATTTACATATCGTTATGTTAAACTATTTACAAAATATACAATTAAATACAAAACGATGTACATTTCTGATTCTGACCTGTCATCTCCACAAACCTAATGCAGTAGACATAGGTGCAGTATGCATGTACTGAAATTTCACAACTTCTTATGTCGGAAAAGATGAGTTTTTATTTATTTATTTATTTTTTTATTGCTGGAAAATGTGACCAAGGATGAGGAACTATGCTGGCCATTGGCTTTTGATTGCAAGTTAAATGCTGTTAATATTCATAGTGACGGAGGTTACCGTTACTGTTTATTACAGTAAATGAAATATGTCAGTTCTTTCACTTCCCAAACGGTTCAGTAAAACTGGCATTAGGAGAGTGAAAAAGTGTGTTGCAGGCAGAAAAGAGCAGTGTTATGTTTATTTAGGGGGTTTTGTCCATGATTTCCAGCACAGAAGCTTCTCAGCAGAAATATTTCAGCTTAAATGAACATTCAAGCACACCCAAGCTCAGAAGGATGCTGTTCAGAAATAATGATTATTTAAAATACATGTATATTTCTTTGTTAATATGTACAGATTTGAACTGAAAGTAAACTTGTATTACAGCAACCTGAACAGCACAGCAGCCAGAGAGTCTCACCGTGGAGTAGCCGGAGAGCCTCACCGAGGAGCAGCCGGAGAACCACACTGAAAAGCAGCCAGAGAGACTTACCGAGGAGCAGCCGGAGAACCACACTGAAGAGCAGCCAGAGAGTCTCACCGTGGAGTAGCCGGAGAGCCTCACCGAGGAGTAGCCGGAGAGTCTCACCATGGAGTAGCCGGAGAGCCTCACCGAGGAACAGCAGGAGTGCCTCACCCAGGAGCAGCCGGAGAGCCTCACCGAGGAACAGCCGGAGAGTCTCACCGAGGAGTAGCCGGAGAGTCTCACTGTGGAGTAGCCAGAGAGCCTCACTGAGGAGCAGCCAGAGAGCCTTACCGAGGAGCAGCTGAAGAGCCTCAATTTCATTTTGTACCGGAACCTGGAAGTTAGCATCCCATTGGTTCCCTCGACAAAAACCCAATAGGATTTTCCCATAGGCTTTTGGATTATTGCAAAGAAATGAGCTCTGTTATCAACAAAGTTTACAATACTAACACGTTCTGACAGTAGAAGGAGCTCTAAGACCATACTTGTGTGCAGAAATTTCTACAGAATATGTAGATAATTCTGGTGCACATGTTTCATGTGTTTTTTGTGTGTAGAAAGTTATATGAAAATGCTGTCTATATATGCAGCCATAACTTTATGAAATATTTCATGAAGTACTTTTTTTTTTAGGAAGGCTTGGAACACTTGGGGCATTGACTAATCCATAGGGCATGATAAGGTATGCATAGTGTCCAAACCCAGTGAAGAAGGTAGACTTCCACTCATCCTCTTGGATCCTGATAAGACTATAAGCACAATTTTCAGGGAACATACCTTCATGAACCTGTTCTAATGCTAATGCTACCCATGGAGACGAATCATAATACTTCAGTGAGAGTGCACTGAGGTACCAAAATATGAGACCCCTCTCTTTCTTCTCCATAAATAGAAGCCTCTTGTGTTTGGATGAGCTGATATACCCCCAAATCCTTCTTGATATAATCTTTCATGGGTCTGGTCTTGTCAATTGAAAGGGATTAAATTCCACTATGTCGTAGACAGGTACTGGACATATATAGTGGGATAATTCAGATATTTGTGTTATGTTAAAAAACCTCTGCTAGATCTATATATGAAGCAGAAATCTTAATCTTTTCTTCTGTTCCTGGCAATTCTATCTGCGTTGTATAAAATGGCAGAGAGATTATAGCTATCATAACACTGCGGGCCCTATGAAATGAGTTTGCCAATCTCCCCAGGAGATTGTGGGATTGTGAGTGGATAACCAGGGAATGCCTTATACCACAGGGTTATTAGAAAACTCGGTAAGAAGAAATGTGTTGGTTTTACAGTGGAAAAGCCCTGGGTGCATATTTATGGGTACATTTGTACTGTAGCTTTCATTTTATGACCTCCAAGAGATTCTTTATGGGGACTAAAGAAATCTTCAGTTTAGCTACATTCTCATTTTTAGGCAGAATCAATGAAGGCTGGAAAATAGTGGGACTATGAGCAACATGACACATTTATAAAGTACTTTTATGAGTTTAAAGAGAGAGAATAATCGTGGTGCTCATCTGGATCGTGGGACTGTTCTGGGGTATTGACATTCAGATTGACCTTTTCCTCTGCAGTAGAAACAATGACCCTCTCTCCTTTGACTGGACTTCGTAGTTCACCTTACCTTACATGCATCATTTCACTCTCCATTGTTAGGTAATTGGTGTTAGGTAGGGAGACAGCACTGGTTCACGGTCATCAGGCATGAAGGATTATGTCTGTGAATTGGTTAAGAAAGAGCTAATTGACTTTACATGCCAGTTCCATTTGGAGGGTTTCTGTTAGAAACCAGAGGTCGGGAACCTTTTCAGCTGACAGAGCCATAAAAGCCAAAAAAAGTTATGATTTTTTCTTTAAGTAAACTGAACACTACTTATCATTGCTCATATGAATGTACTGCTTATCATTAGCTATATGATTGTTTTTATTTCTTTTAGCCATTTCACCTTTGTTAAAAAACTGAAAACAGACTGGCTATGTAGTTTTCAACCGATTTATGACTTAGTGACTTATTTATGACTTATTTGTTTGTGCATACATGACAAACAGGCATCGATTATGAATTATTTATTATTTTAAAATATGTAGAGTTTTAATTGAATTAACACACTAGCTTTTATTATTCATTTTAATTTCTTTTTTTCCTCCCGCCATTGAGACATAGGCAATCACTGAAAGAGCCATATATGGCTCGCAAGCCAAAGGTACCCGACCCCTGTGTTAGCCCATGATGGAAAGCCCATTATTTAATTGCAATGGCCCAGTCTAGTAGTCTTTAAGTAAGCGCCGACAGAACGAGCAATATCTTATCAGTGTCTCTGGAGTATAGAAAGGCAGAAAGCGAGCATTATGCCAGGAATCCGATTCATTTAATAGGGATCAATCATACATTTCAGGTGCTTGTGAGTGCTTACTTCTGGGTCAATTTGCCCTCTGTGATTAGTAACAATTTTTGGTTTTGCAGTGATGTTGTGTCTGCAGACCAAATCCAAATTAAACACAGCATAGTTTAAACACGGCAAAACAGTCATGGCAGATGAAGGATGGTCATATCTCAACACATAATTATGTATGTACATATCAGTATGTACAGTGTGTAGTGTGTAGCCCAGTAAGAAATTCTCTTAGACACGTATTTATATGTGTGCTAGTGTGGAATTTTGGGTACGAAAGGACGGTTGCACAAATGAACACCATTTTCAGGTTTTAGGTTTAGATTGTTTAGTGTGTGGTTGATCAGGAGCATCAAGTGGGTCCTCAGTGCCACCATGCTGTGCTACACGGGAGGGCTTGTTCAATAATACATCAGCCTTATTAGAAACCAGAGACTGCATGTTGGTTCAGTTATTTCCTGGGAAATGCGAGTCAAGGCGAAGTAATGACAGTCTTCTGCTATGTGCATCTTACGTTACAACCAGAGTAGGTGATTTCCCATTTACACTGAATTAACTTCTAAGACATGTTACCTGATTTGAGTAGAATGACTTAAAGTAGCTGAGAGGTGTTAAATGGTTTATATTGTTGTTGTTGGGTTGTTGTTTTTTTTTGTCCTTCGAATAGATTTTAGCTCCAAGAAGAGATCTCTTGGTGTCACTCCTACTTGACTTCATATTCTGAGCCTCATCTTTTATTTAAGACAGAATTTATGGCCTCTGCAGCATCAGCAACCTGTATACTATGTACAGCAGTATATAAAATTATTTATTATATTATACGGCAGGTTTTCAGTATTACCAGTACTTTGAAGGGCACCATGTGCACACACATTCACACACTCATTCACACATAGGCAATGCAGAGTGACCAAGCCACGTACCAGCATGTGCTTGGAAGGTGGGACGAAAGCAGAGAGGAAACACAGTGGAACTCCATTGACTCAAGCTGAAGATCTGGAGCTCTGCTGCTCTCTGCACAATCATGCCAGACATGTCTCCCAATAATCCCTGTGACTCAAAGGACCATATGAATGGCTTGATAACCAGGAAGTAGAACAATTCAGAAATGTAGCAAGTCAATTAAATAAGCTTTCAGTGGGGGCATTTCTTTGGTAGTCTGCATTCCAGGAATGAAATTTTATAATATTTCCTCTGGTTCTAGTTAATAAGAAATGTTTTACTTGTATAAGAATCAGTGTCAGAATCTACATTGCGCTAAATGACGCCCATGAAATGATTAATATGTAATCTTATGTGTTTGTTAAATTCCTTGAACGCCCTGAGGCAGGTACAGACATGCTCTGGTCACTATGTCAGAAAGTCAACAGATCTGAGAAAGACGGGTCAGAAACTAATGAATGAATATTTGAATCCTAGAACATGTCGGTGTGTCCAGACTAACATGTAATTATATCATTTTTGCTATTAGCTTTACTGTAGTTACCAAATAAATTATTAATTTGCTTAAATATGAGCCACGGATTAATAAAATAATGTGGTGTTAATTACTTTAATAGGCATTATTATTTACAACAAGCACTGCAAGTTCACAATAATCCCATATATAATTGCTGTGCCATCACCATTATTAATAGAAGATAATGATTGGATTCTGTTTTCCTAGATTTCATTGCAAAGTTGCTCTATGTCCAAGCAATAGTGACTCAGAAATTGAGGCTCTATTATATGGAAAAGTACGATTGTAGGCAGAACCCGGGGAACACACTGCAATGCCAATTTTCCAAGAGACCTGTGCCATTGGCCTATGATTCCATGATTGTGTGTAAGTTTCAGCATTAGGACATTTATTTAAATCATGGTACTCTATTAGCATCTCTCTGTGTTGCTCTGATGTTGCTTCATCTCTTGTCTTTTCTTTTGGCATGCGTTCTGTGTTTAATTCAATATAGAGGCCTATGGGATACCTTCATATTATTGGGTAGCACCTTATCAGTGTCTCAGGTTTATGGCATGTGATTAACATTTGCTCAAAAGAAGCAACATGTTTCCTTAGAGCATGATCCAACCTAAGAGTTGATGCATATAGTTGTTAGCAAATGGCCTATAGGTTTTAGAATCAGCAATAATTGCGAGGTGAAATATTAGACAGGTTAGCCAGTTCTACATGTGATCAGGTGTCTACAGTGAGGGTGAGAGAGAGAGAAAAAAGCATTTTAGAATGTTAACATACATGGTATACAATCTAAAAGTGTAAGCTGTCATGTAATGGATATAGAGACGGATGCAAATGCAGTAAACAAGGCTTGATGACGCACTGGCGGCAAAACACAGAAACAATACTTCGCACTTAACAAAGAAGCACGAGGGGTTTAAATACATAACAAAATCAAATTGGGAAACGAGAACAGCTGAGACATTTAGGAAATAGCCAATAACACAACAGGGGTGGAGAGAGGACAGAAACCAGAACAAAACACACATGTCAAAAGTAAACAAAGTAAACAAAAGTAAGCAATGTCAATGCTTCGGCACTTCAGCGAGTGGAAATCCGTGTCATAAGCATTATATTCTGCATGTTAGAGCTTCCCATTTATACTAACCATCAGTACATCGCGTAACCTACAAGAGAACACCCTTAGTGTTTTATACTCTGTCTATACTGTACTAAAAAGACAAAGTTATCAAGACAATTTAAGCAAAATTATGAATTCTATCAAGAAAGCCAGATGAATAATTAACATTACATGCCAAAATGATGTTGGGCTACCATCACTTTACTTGGCTTAGCCTACAGTTGTCATCCTTAATTATTTCATTATTACATTATCTAAACCAATTGGAGCTCCATTTGGTAGGGACTCCTGGTATGGCATTATACATTACATCAGAGATTTTGGGGGGGGTTCTGGACTGAGATTTGACATTTTAATGTACTTCAGGGACCCCCTCAAAACTCAGGGGCCAAGAAATTTCTTGCCTTGCCTGCACTGTGATGACACCACTGTACCAGTCTATTTGTTGTACCCTGATTTTAATTTTGTTTGCTGTCTATTAACTGTACAACCTTACAGAAGATACCACTAGTGTTTAAAGAGGGATTTGGGAGTACATTTTTCATGGGTGCCTAAATTGTGGAAACAGTAGTGTATATTTACCACAGCAATGGGCACAAACACTTTTGTATTCTTCTTTCATACTGCCCCGTGTTTACGGATCTTTCACTACACTTGCAATGGCGGTATTTTACAATCTGTATCTGCAAAATAGCTCCTGCCCAGTTAAATTCCTGTATACAACCAGTGCTTTCTGCTGTCAGCCAAAATCAGGCCTTTAGTCCCAGATATTAATATTAGTTTTTATGTATATTTATATGTTGACCTTGTTGAACATGTAAAAGAATAAAAGCAGATGCAGACATCTCAGTTTGGCTCAGCCTGTCACCAGCATTACACTACACACACACACACACACACACACACACACACACACACACACACACACACACACTCATGTGCCAGGTCCACTCAGCACAGTATCCAGTGGCACAACACACTTTCAATTATTCATAAACTTCTCATAGGCTGAAAAGAGCAAAAGATTCCTTTACCCGTCTATTATTTCCAGTGGAGTGCTATGAGCTCATGTGCAACACCCATCACAAAGCACACACACTCATGCAAACACACACCCACACATGCTGAACCCATGGTATGTGATTTCTTACTGTGCAAAGAATATCACTAAATCTTCTGTGGCATACTGTTTTAATCAGAACTATATGTTAATATAAATAGATAATAGAAATATATGATAATTTGACAGGAATCCTGTTCTGGAAACAGAAAGCTGGTGCTATATGAAAACAGTCAACAATAATTACAAAGAAATGTCCGTATATACATGCACATACATACACAGTAGGTGGTACTGGCATGAAATTTGTTGCATAGCCTCAGGTCACGATCCTGAGATTGCTTACCAAGTTTTGAATCCGTGCTCAAAGACGTTGCTGAGATACAGCCTCACTTCCTGTTTGGCAGCTTTGCTATCAGATTTGTTGGCCCAATACAGGAAAACCATTCAGAGTATTCAAAATTCTTTTGAAAACTTTTATGGGGCTCACTCGGAAGATGATGTGTACCAAATTTGGTGATGATGGGAATAAATTTGTAGGAGCAGTAGCACTTCGGACCCTGTCCAGGGTGTACCCTGCCTTGTGCCCGATGCTCCCTGGGATAGGCTCCAGGTTTCCCCATGACCCTGAAAAGGAGAAAGCAGTATAGAAGATGGATGGACGGATGGATGGAGTAGCTCTTTGGAATAATCAAGATACAGTATGTTGTTTATTGTTATCAGCATCTTATGAGGTCTTCTCATAACATTCCCAAAAATTAAAAAGAAAGAGATTTGGCTTTCAGAACAGAGTGTTCAGTGAATACCCATGCACTCAATGGCATACTTAATTTGAAATCTTGTTTATTATCCAAGGTCTTGGAATAGCATATAGAACGTCATCCTTTGGCACGACGGATTGATTTCATTCAGCGATGCTCATTCATAAACAGCAACATGATACAGGCTTAAGAGCACAATGGGCATCAATCAGACCCTGATCAGACAATAAAGCTCAAATAGAGTTACATTGGCTTAAGGGCAAATGACTGCAAGAGAGAGAAAGAGAAGAGGGGGCATGAGAGGTTCTAATTGCTTGCCTTTATAATCTTAGCGTGGCAAATGAGCTTATGTCCTAATTGGATGTTCGTAGTACATTCTATTTTTCACTTTGGCATCTGTGCGTTTCATGATGCAGCAGTGTCTTAGACCGCCAATCATCAGCTTACTTTTGATGCAGTTTTTCATTGACAAAAATCGTGGAAATTTACTGATCCCAAGCCGCACCTATGCTTCGTTAACAAGCTTTTGAAAAAATTGGAGTAATCCCCATAACACTGACAATAATCTAGCAACATTTAAAGTGAACAAAGCTAGCTAACTAACTTCATCTGTTTTTACAGGTGTATTTTCCTATGCATAGCTTATTGTTTAGAAAAAATAATTCATACTACAGTACCTACTCAAAAGCAGCTGCCTTTGGTTATGGATATTTTGTCTATATTGAGCTGGTGGTAGTGTCCACTCACAGACAAATGCAAAGCGAACAGGTGTATTTGTTTTTGCAAATGGATACTGGTGTAGATTTTATGGGTCCACCAGACACATATTTTGACTGTATCCAGAGCTTGACATTCAAACTATGTCCTTGGGAAACATTGATGTGCCTGCTAAAGTGCAAAAATTTTAATGAGGTTATAGCAGATAATTGCTATGCAGTAAAGAAATGGGGACAAATATGGCAGGGCTTGAGACTGGTAAATTGTACCACATTTGAAATGTATGACCCTGATATTTCCAAAAGTATTAAAAACTCACATGTGGAGTAATTTACAGTAATTTGGTTGTGGGAAATGTTGCACAACCCAGTTTTAATTTATCCATGATATAAAAGATCTATCTGCTTAGAGCTCTTGATAACTCATCAGGTTGTCTGTGAAACCAACAAGAGTTTAACAGATAGCTGAAGAGCTGAAAGAGGCACAAGCAAAGGCATCTCACATGACTGAAAGAATCAGTGTACAAATGTACAAAAGATATACATTTAACTTGTATGGTTTTGTTCTTGATTCAAGCTTGTATACACATTATATATATATATATTTCACTTGAGTTGGAATTAGCTCTTATTGTAATGATTATGTTACATTGTCTTCATCATCCCCTCTCTCTACACCCTTTCAACTAAAATCCAATCTGAGAAATTCGGTTTTCTTTTCCTTGCTCTGGAAGTTAGAAGGGAGCAAGGGTAGGCTTAGATCTGTGTCTCTGCGCTGAGTCCGTAACTGCACAAAATGCTGAGTTTTTGCTGTGTTTTCTGGGATGCCTATCGTCCTTCCTCCCCCTGGGCCGGTGTTCCTCTTTTCCTTTGCGTGCCTCAGACTCTTGATAACCAGAGCCTGCTGCCTCTGGGACAAAAACACTGGTGGTTTTGAACCATTTACCAGAAAAGGGGAGGAGTCTGTGGATGGCCCAGTGTGATGTTTAAGTCCCGCCCACACCGCTTTTCTCGGTGAGATGTCTTTGAGAGTTCTGTGACGTAACCGTGGTAATGGGGCAGTTTGCAAAGCAGATTCCATTGTGCTCAGGTGACGGGCAGTGTGGGTCTTTTCCTCAATGGCCAGTAGGAGGTCTTTAAAACGCTGGCCTGCTTTACTGTCTAGATGCATTATGGGTGATACCACTTTTTCAGAATAGAACATCTGTATCTTTTCCAATTTGTTGTCATGCCTGAGTGCATTTTCTTCTCTTGAATAGTTCTCAGAGTGTGTTGGTCTCAGGTCATGATCTTTGTGTGGTACTTTGTTGGAGTCTTTTTTACTTTCCAAAATGACTGGAGCATCACAAGAAGTACAGTTACAAAGCTTTGAGCTGCTTTCTTCCCTGCAGGGGCATTTGGGGGCCGACGCATGAACCAGTTCCCTCTCACCGAGCCCTGGGACTGAAACCACACAAACACAACAGAACGGGATAACAGCAAATATGCATAAATGTATCGTTGAAACTATTTTAAAAAGGCATTTATGTTGGTTCCACACAGTGCTCAAAGGATACACATATTTAGATATTAGCAATACTACCTTCAGGAAACAGGCTCTCTCTTGTCTCCATGTTGATTCCCGTGTCATTGTTGGTAAAGACATCTGCAGGCTGATTGGTAGGGGTAGACACTCTTTGGTCGCAGCTTGACTGTTTCTGTCTGATCACCTCCTCTCCATCTTGTGATGGGATCCTCTGTGTCTTACTTGACTGCCTCTGGTTCCTGTCATTGCTAGTCTCACTCTGAGTCTTCTGACAACAAATAAATACATGTCAATAGGAATGTGTTGAGATGAACTAGGAATTTCTAAGCGACATACACTATATGGTATCCGAAGTGTCCTTGGGCAAGACACTGAACCCCAAGTTGCTCCCGATGGCAAGTTAGCGCCTTGATTGGCAGCTCTGCTACCATTGGTGTGTGAGTGTGTGTGTGTGAATGGGTGAATGAAACACAGTGTAAAGCGCTTTGGATAAAAGCACTATATAAGTGCAGACCATTTACCATTTCTATGGCCAGATGGTTTGTGGACAACTGACCATTACACCCATATGTGCTTTTGAACCCTCCACTCCAGATTTATTCCTCCTTTGTTGTTGTATTAACTTCCATTCTTCTGAGAAGGCTTTCCACTAGAGATTGGAATATAGCTGTGGGGATTTGCCCATTCAGCCACAAGAGCATTATTGAAGTCAGGCACTGATGTAGGGTCAGAAGGCCTGGCACATGGTTGCCGTTCTAATTCATCCCAAAGGTTTTCAGTGGAGTTGAGTTCAGGGCTCTGTTCAAGACACTCAAGTTCTTCCATATCAACCTTGGCAAACCATATCTTCATGGTTCTCGTTTTGTACACATGGGCATTGTCATACTGGAAAGGTTTGAGTCTCTTACCTCCAGTGAAGGGAAATTGTAATGCTACAGAATACAAAATACAATTGTACACTTCCAACTTTGTGGCAACATATGGGTGTCGTGATAAGACCCCCCACAAACTTTTGGCCATATAGTGTACTGTATATCTTAAGATTAAAGCTTTCTAGCAGCACTAAGCAAGGAACACTACCTAAAAAAGTGCCACTGGAATGCTCCTGATTGTTGGACAAGTTAGGTTGATTAGGTTACCTGTTGCTGACTCTTCTCTGATGTGTTGCTCTTCTCATTCCACCCAGGCTTATTCCGAAGATTCCACTCGCTGGATTCCAACTTCTGAGAAAACTTTGTCATGTCACAATCTGTATTTGCATTTATGGGTAATATTTTCAAGCAAATAATTTGGTGGTATAACACCAAATTTTGCTAATTTGTTTGGGTGTAAGCAAATTTATTTTCTTGTTCTCCCTTAGTTACTTTTTCCATGGTCAGAAATGAATGCTGCTAGCCTGGTTTGACCTCAATGGAGCAGCACAACAAGGGTGTGACATTTGAAATCTGTAAAAAAGTAGTTTTGAACCTAGTTTGGTCCAAAATTGTGTTCACAATTTCTCTCCTCAAATCTGCAAAAGTATCAGTGTGGGTTTCCATTCCAACAAAAAAAGGAGACATGCCTAATAGTTTTTAAGACCAAGATCAACTAATTGAACAAGAAGAATCAGAAATAACACGCCTGTTTGGATGGAATTAAAGTCAGCAGCCATACAAGCTCCTTATGACTAAGCTTGAGGACCACTGTGTTAAAGGTTATGGGATGTATTCAGAGGTGAGTTTTGCGTGCACAGTGTAAAATTTACATTGGAATTGTGTACATCGGTACCGTAGACGTAACTACAGACTTAAGACTTTTCAGGACATCGGTGGACTCAGCTTCTTAGTCTGAGAAGGGCAAAATTTTTAACTACACTTAATTAAAGTGAGCTCTAAGCATATTAGATGAATGCTTAGTCAGTTTATCCTTCAAATCACAAGCATGCTTTCTTTACAGAGCTTTTCATATTAACTAAAACATTGGCATTATTATATTAATTCCAGAAATCAAAAATAGAGCCATGGTTTTATTCAATTATTCATAGGTTCTTTATGTGTTGTAGTGTGTTTTATTTTGGGTTTCAGTGTTTTACCTTCATGTTCTTGGATTCTTTCTGGTGCCTGCTCAGTTTTTTAAGCAGGAGTTGGTAGGTAGCTAAGATGGTGGAGGGTTTGTTGTTGATGACTGTGTGTATGATGTCTGAGAGGCCATAGCCAAGAGCTTCAGTCATGTAGTTTAACACAGCTGAGTTGAGCTCTTCTGGATGCAGTCTGAGGAAAGTAACATATTCAAACTAGATTTAGTGTATTTCTACTGCATATTTTAAAAATTGTTAAAGGAAAATTCCACCCAGCAGATATGTTTATATTGACAAATTGACAAATATATTACAAAGCTAGCAATCTATGAAAAAATTAGCATGACGGTGGTATTAGCATGAAAGTTTTTAAGGTTTTGGAAGATGATCTTTTTTCGAGCAGTGTGTACAGATGAGGAGGTGAGAGAAATGGACAGATTAAAGGACTAAAGCGCCACTGTAGCTCTCTCTTTAGGTGTTCATAAACCATGAACTAAATCCCACCCTCAGCACTTTCAGCAGGCAGTCGAACTGCATTGTGGGTAATGTAGGAAATTTTTACAAAAGTGAATATAGACCAAGTTTAAGCTAAGAAATTCATTTTTAAAAATCTTGGACACCATTGAAGATCACATGCTAATTAAAAAGATTAATATTCATGTTCAGGGTGGATTTATCCTTTAAACTTTTAGGTACATTGTTTGTTCACTGCACCGTGTCTAAAATGGGTTATTCCAAGGCACTCTACCTGTTCTTATAGACCACAGTGTGTAGGGGTCTTTTGGTGTAGCCCTCATTAAGCCAGCCCTCCTCAAGTGCTGCTTTCACACTCGGCCTCTTCAGCGGGTCTGGCTCCAGGAGAGACAAAACAAACTGCACCGCCCCTAAGTGCACAAAGAGAAAAGCTGACACATGATATGACTTAAAACAAAATTTTAATCGGACAACATCAGCAACCATAATTAGCATTCTTACACTGATAGATATAGTTTTATAAGATCCCTCGCATGCACATTCACCTTTCTGAGTTCTCCTGGTTTTAGCTCTCTTACATCATTGGAGATCAAGTTTAAATGGCAGTCTCCTCTTTCTTACCACCTTCACGACCCAGAGGTTACCGACGATTGGCAGGTCGGCTTAGCACTGCATGGCCTGCGTGTGCGCTTCGGTAATGCTACCCAAAAAAGTTGTCTTTGTGCGTGGCCTGCTTGCTCAGGTGGAGGTGTTCTTAGTGTCGTCAGACAGCGACGATCACATTTAAACATTCGCTTAGGAGCCTCTTTTAACCTCTGGGTTTAAACATTCATTTAGGGGCCCCACTCAGCCTCTGGGGCTTTAAAGACACACATACACAGTTTTCCTAGCTTTAAATGCAGCAAATATTCTACAATTTATGGCTTAAGGAAAATATCATCCATTTTTAATGTATCACGTTCATTTAGGCTTTACTGGAGTGCACAGGAGTATAAAAGAGAGCACAAAGGTATGTTAAATGTTCATTAGTTGCTGTTGATCTACGGTGCTATCAGTTACATATTGTGTATTTTGCTAGCGTGTTGGACCGAGTGTTCCCCATGGGTGGCCACATAAACAGTGCGGTGCTTAAGGGTGTGTCTGAGTGACTTGGATTGTTAAATCTCCACTGTTGCCTTGTCCATATTTAATGTGCTGGATCAGATTATCCGATAATCAGTGTGAGGAGAAGAACAGTTTGTAACGCGTGACTATCCACACCTCCTATCTAGGTCACCCCCTCCTTCCACGTCTCTTATTGTCTCTTTCTTACATTGTCTCACCTGTCTATGTGTAGCTAAATATGATATATGTGTTTGCTCGATCTCCTTACCTCAGTTGTATTCAATCACTGGTGTGTAAAATTTGCTTCTTTAGTTTGTACTGGAGCTACAGGGCTAATATTTCTAGCAAGTAATTGGGAAGTCATAGCCACCAGTTTAGAATAGTGCAAACTGTTTGCCTAAATCATGCCCTTGCCTAAAAACTATATTGTAGTGACCAGACCATGGCATACTAATACTAAAAGTAGACTTGTAAGCTGCCAGAAGCCAAGAAAACTGACACACGCATACAGCCCATACAAGAAAACTCTAGCAAAACACTTGATATCCCAGTGCAGTTGAAATTTAAGGTAACACTAAACAAGAAGTATTGAAAACGCCCAGCAATAGATCAATATAAAGTCCCGTATGCAAAACAGCCACGCCTCCGCCACTATAATACCGCTATGATAATGTTTGGTTCAGCTATACCATTTGTACAGTAAGGATGTGATTTAAATATGTTTTGTTGACAACTGTTCAGTCTTTTTGAACAAGTAGCTATGGTGAATCAGTTTTGGTAAACAAGTTCATTCAATTGCTTCTGACGGGCTTCACTGCAACTGCACTCTGCAGCTACACCCACTGGATCTGAGAGTCTCTATTGCATCAGTAAACAGCCTTAATACAGCATAGAATGAGCCAAAATATATTTTATGTAGCTTTACGGCTTATCTGTCATGGCATTTGCGATTGTATATATGCTGAACCTTAAATCAGTATATCTTTCAGTCACTTTCACTTGTGTTCAGCGGGTCAGTTGAGGGGCTTCAGTGAGTCCCATCCAACATAACTTGGTTGATGGAGCTGGAGATTTTTTTCTCATTTCGCTGGTTTTGTTGCTCTTGACAAAACAATTATTTAGATTAACGAAACATGGCCGCCATGACTCTTTTCTTGATGTTCTTTGATCCATTTTTATAGATAACAGCATCTCTATCCCTCCATCCATCCATCCATCCATTTTCCATACAGCTATTCCTACACAGGGTTGTGGGGAGCCTGGAGCCTATCCAAGGGAACTCGGGGCATAAGACAGGGGATACCCTGGACCGGGTGCCAAACCATGACAGGGAACACTCGCACCCACATACTCACACACACTACGGACAATTTAGAGATGCCAGTCAGCCTACAATGCATGTCTTTGGACTGGGAAAGGAAATCGGAGTACCTGGAAGAAACCCCCGAAGCACGGGGAGAACATGAAAACTCTGTGCACACAGGGCGGAGGCAGGATTTGAAACCCCAACCCCAGAGTTGCAAGGCAAACCTGAAAAACCACTTAAGCCACCTTGCCCCCAAACCCCCCCCCCCAACTTACAGCATCTCATGAAGATCTCATAAGATGGTTACAATATCCAGCAAATGTATCAAATCTCAAATTATTTTCAGTTATAACGAACAGTATGAAATGTTCCTAAAATAAACCTGCGTGACTGTAAATGTGTGTGTTACCTTTACTAATGTCAGATGGGATTGTGTTGATTTCTCCATTAATCATTTTTTGATGAAGTTGCTTTATGTTGAATGGCTCTACGGTGAAGGGAAGAGTACCGGTCATCATGGCAAACATACTCACACCCCTACACACACACACACACACACACACACACACACACACACACACACACAATGAGGCAATATTAGTGATAATGCTTAATGCATAATGCAATAGAGTCAATGTCAGAGGTGGAGATGACAACACTGAACACTGCATGTAAAAAAAAAAAAAACAAACACCCATGTTATTATTGTAATGAAATATTTTGCATGGTATCAGGGTATTCACATAGATTTCAGATTCATACCAGAATTTCCCAGACTGGAAATAACTGAAACGCTCTACTATTACATTTTTGAATAATTAAGTAAAACTTTATATTAACCTTTGATAAGTGATGAAATAAAAAAAATCTGAGTTTTTGAACTTCCGATACATTTTCATAGTATGGAAAAGCCTGAACTGACTAAGAATCATAGCAGATCTCTCTTTTTGATTTAAGAAATGTACACCTGTTATAGCATGCTGATTGTATTTGCCAACAGCTGTATTTTACTCATGCTACATTTTATATTGTTCTTTTCCCCCACTATACGCATATAGAACGGTACTCACACAGACCATACGTCCACTTTAGGGCCATACTTCCTGTGGGCAAGAAGCTCTGGGGCAGCGTATGCAGGACTTCCACACTGAGTGTTCAGCAGCTCCGGGGAGAGAGAATCTAACTTCAGAGTGTTACTAAGACCAAAGTCTGTACACACACACACACACACACACAAAGAGAGAGAGAGAGAGAGAGAGAGAGAGAGAGAGAGAGAGAGAGAGAGAGAGAGAGAGAGAGAGAGAGAGAGAGAGAGAGAGAGATCTTTCCATTCTTGCTAATTCATTTACTAAGCAAAGACAAGAGAGAGTATTTTTTATATTGCAGTTGCTGCATCACAGGTAATATATATGTTTATTGTGTTTATATTAGGGCTAATATGAGCATAGATTCGTTTTGCTTTTAACCACGCTGCCTGATTAATTATCTCAATGGATCTCACTTGAGCAATTGCATGAGTGTGGGTTTGCATTAGTCTTTAACCTATAATGATCAGTTCCAAATATTAACAATCCACTTATAATATATCAGATGCATAAAAGTCTGCTAATCCACCAAGCTAATACACAATAAACACTCACCAACTATCTTAATATTGTTGTGTTCGTCCAGGAGAAAGTTCTCAATCTTCAGATCCCTGCAAACAGAGAGGAAGCAAGTCAAACAAATCTACCTTTCTATTTAATTTCAAACAATGCTCAGCTAAAGTGTCCTTCGCAACAATCTATGTACACGTTTCACACGACTAGCTTTAATAAATACTTAAAATATAACCAATAAAATACTTCAGAAATCTTTTTTTTTTTATTATTAGCGTGAATCCATTTAGCATCTCATAATCGAAACCTGCTTTTCCACAAACCATCCATTATATGTTATTTTATTCATGTCCTGCAACAACCTCACTCAACTCTGTTTCCTGAACACGTTCACCTCTATAAAATATTTGGAACAATTTGGAATATAATCCTCAACGGGAAGTTGCATCGGCCAAATTTCTTGATGATCATGAGAAGATAAAAAGCAAGTTCCATCTGTCTTTTTTTTTTATTTGCAGTGATGCTGACTGATGAAAGCACAAACCTGTTAACTAAACTGTAGACTGGAAGTAAATTTTTAATAATAATTTTTTTAAAAATGCTTCAAATAAATTATTAGAAAGTCTTTAATGTTCTTATGTCATCACCATGGATGCCAGTTAACCATATTTTTGCATTTGCTAACAAACAAACAATTACTTAATGATATATGTATATATGTATATATATATATATATATATATATATATATATATATATATATATATATATATATATATATACACATACATACATACATACATACATACATACATATGTACAGTATATATGCACATATATGATTAAGTAATTGTTTGTATGTTAGTTTATTATGGGCAACTCCCAGAGCCAACCTACCCTATTGAACAAATAAACAAAACTTAGTTTGGTTTCACTTCCATTACCTGTGCACTATACCGTGCATATGTAGATGATCAACAGCGGACAGGATCTGCCGTGTGTACCGGCGGACCTCCCTCTCCTCCAGGCGTTTGCGTTCACAGATTCTGTCCATCAGGTCTCCTCCGGCGCACAGCTCCATGGCCATGTAGTAGCAGTTCTCAGTCTCCAGGGTCTCCAGCAGAAGAACGATGTTGGGGTGACGGATCATCTGGTGGATCCTCGGCTCACGTTTCATATTTTTCAACACGTACGCATCCTGCCGTGCCTTCTTCTTATCGATTACTTTAATGGCCACCTGATTAAACGGGAATATAGCAACAATCAGATGAACAAATTGTACATATAATCTCTTCTGATTGGAAGACGCAAACATGAGTGTGTGTATATGAAGATCTAGGTGTTATCTGTTTAGGAGACTGATAACTCCTATTAATTTATTTCTACATTTATTTACAACTCTTTTTATTAGTTGATCTTTGCCTATAGTGTAAAACACTTTGAGCTGTATTTTTGAGTTTAAAGTTTATATAACTTTTAGCTTCTTTAACAGATCTATGGCTGGATTGGATTCTGCCACACTTGTAAAAAGCTTTGGAGAAAAGCACCTGCCAAAGAAATGCATGTAAATGTAAATCAAAGTGTGAAAGTAGAGTTCACATAGACATTGGCGGCAAGCACAAACACAGACTCATAATTGAAGAAACAGATCTTGTCCAGGGCAAACCACCCCTCCACAACCTCAATAGATTCAGTCCAAATGTTTAAATGTTAAATTGTGATGAATCTACCATCTTGTTATCCATCTGTGTCACTGTTTGTGTGATACTAATGAAGGGCATTGAGCAGCGATGGAGAAAGAGGCCCACATGGAAGGACTGAGTTGATCCATGCTATTTAATCAGACTCTTGGTCATTGCTATAGTAACTTCAGAAGCTCAACAAAGTGGTCAGGACGGACTCAGTGACCCGAACTAGAGGTGGTCACACAGACATACACATACATGCATACACACACGGATAAAGTTGACCGGATTCAGTGACCCTTGAAAGAGTTGATCACCAAGGTGAGGAAACATAGCGTTCTCATTTGCGTTTCACACACACACCCACACACACCCACACACACATGCACACACACACACACACACACACACACACATGATTGGTGCTGTTCAACAGTACCATTAAAATTATATTTCTGATTTTGAAATGCAATTCATATATTCTGTATGGAATGCCAACCTCGAATAGATTTCAGTTTAGTAAACTGTCTGAATTTTCCACTTGACTAGGTTGCAAACTAATGAGCATAAATCACAGAGCTTCTCTAAGCTAATTTATCCCCCTTTATCGTATAAACTACTGCAACCATACTACTACCATTCCGTAAAATACACCGTTAATTTACAGTCCGAATCCTGTTTAGTTATTGTTTTATGTTTTTCTTTTCCTTTTAAATGTATATCCTGCAATTTTGACAGAAGGTGGTTGAAGCTAGCTATTTGGAAACACAAAATTCAAACGAAAACAATTTAAGGTTAAGCGACACCACCAAAACACATGCACAGACACTTGCACTGTGCATGCGCCTAGACTTGAACACCTGAATGCTCTTAATCTTTTGGTAAATCACCCTGTAGCTCTCGCCTGGTTTCCCACTGAAGCGAAGCAGGGTTGAGACTGGCCAGTACCTGGATGGGTGACCTCCTGGGGAAAACTAAGACATTCAGGAAGCTGGCCCCCCATTAGGGAGGCCAGAAGGAGGGGCTCACCCTGTGGTTTTGTGTGAGGCCTAATGCCCCTGTATAGTGACGGGGACACTATACTGTAAAAACAGCATCGTCTTTCAGATGAGACGTTAAATCAAGGTCCTGACGCTCTGTGGTCATTACAAATACCAGGACACTTATCATAAAGAGTAGGGGTGTAACTCCAGTGTCCTGGTGAAATTCCCCCATTGGCCCTTATCTATCATGACCCTCAAATAATCCCCATCTCTGAATTGGCTACATCACTCTCTCCTCTCCACCAACAGCTGGTGTGTGGTGGGTGTTCAGGCGCACTATGGCTGCCATCACTTCATCCAGGTGGATGCTACACACCCTGAGTGCCTAGAAAAGCACTATATAAATCCAAGGAATTATTATCAACCATCCATTTATGTACCTGTAGATGTGGGAAAATAATACTATATAAGTTTCGTCATCCATAATTAGTTTCGACAATCAGATAACAGGCAAAGAAAGAACCATTTCACCAAGAAATCCACATATTATAAATATGCAAAAAAAATAAATAAATTCAAGCAGTCATTCGTACTCTCGCCCATCTTCTTCATCTGATAGTAAAGCTGCATTTGCATACCAGAACACGATTGGATCTTATATTTATGACACAATAATACTTAAAAAATGTAAAAAGAATAACATCGTGTCTTTAACACAAACTACAGTAATGTGACTTCCAGAGAACCACTTCTAGACATTTTGAGCTTAATTGTGTGGCGTTTTAAACAAATGCATAATAGGTGCGTATGTATTTTGTTGAATTATAATTGGCCATTAAAATTGAATTTGACTCCAAATTAAATTCACAGAAAGCCATCAGTGTGGTGTATTTCTGAAAAGTCAACTCCATACAATATTTGTTGCAATATAGTATAAAAAAAAAATCTGGATTCATCACTAAGAGCTGCTTTTATTATATCTCCTTACCCGAACAAATGCACCAAATTATCTATCACGTAATATTAATACAATATTCACTGTCTGTCCTATTTTCCACTTCACTTTCCTTATATGGCTTGTGTTTCCTGTTCTTGTTTCCTGCTCATCACGGCAGGTAATTAGTCACGCCTGTCCTTCAGTTCCACTTGATATCCTGTCTCTTTATATCGTCTTGTTTTCACTGAGCATTTCCACATTTTTTTTTTTTCGAGTATATAAATGTTCTCATCACTACAGATTATTCATTTGATCGAATCATTGGGTCAAAGGTGAAAAGGGCTTTTGAAAGAGCAAAAAAGTACAAATGTAAAATATATTAATTTCAGGGCTTTTAATTGGACATTAGAATGTTTTGTATAGATTGGTATTCATTTGATTTAATATCAATACATTTTACATGAGACTAACGGGAATTCTGATCATTACTGTGGAAAAGAAAGCATATTTTATTTATCTCTACCTTTAGTTGTTGTAGTAATAACTCCTACTTCGTCTTGTGTTTATCTCTAAGAAGTCAAAGTGAAGAATGTACATTTTTTTATTTCGTTTTTGTTTTTGTTTTTTTTTAATTTAGCAATCCTCATACTTTTTATACCATAGTGTCAAAAAAGTATACTATTGATTTTAATATCAAACAGTGCTGTTATATTGTATAACAGTGCAAGTACTTTTCATCTTTGACCATATATGAGGCTTGATGGGAGACTATCACACACACCGTAAACTGAGAGACAGCATAAAAAATGGATGACAGTCCTTCAACATAGCATTGACTGGCACGTTCTAGCATGTGATGCTATTTCATTGATTGACAGCAGTGTGTGTGTGTGTGTGTCTGTCTGTCTCACCTTCTCTCCCGTGCTGATATGCATTCCCTCCATCACCTTAGCAAAAGAGCCCTTGTTGATCATTTTGCCCACCAGGTAGCTGCCCACACGTTTAGTATGTGGGAAGTTTCTCACCAAGTCTCTGGGCACTTTCCTCAAACCCGCTGGGACTGCCCGCTCCACCTGCTCCAGCTCCCCAGAGTCACATGTCACACCGTCTAGAGATGACTTGACGGGAGTGGGCATGGTGCCACCTGCTCCTGTCTGTTCCCGGCTACTGAGATGATGAAGTGAGTTGGAGAAAGGAGGAGAGGAACAACAGGCATGTGTGATGGACGGGCAGAAACCTGGCGTGATCTGGACTTCCTCTGAGTTCTTGCATTCCTCTTTTGATGTTAGTTATCCATTCCTTTGTGAATTCACTCATAAATGATCATGTGATGTCTTCTGCATGAAGCACTGTCTTCTCGGTACGCTTTAATGTTGAGTATCACTACTTCTGGTTTGCTCCAGGTCTCATTATCTCTCTCTCTCTCTCTCTCTCTCTCTCTCTCTCTCTCTCTCTCTGTCCTTCGTCTCACAGCGCTTTACTTGTGTCCCTCCAGGTTCCTCTGTCAGTCTGGTTGCTTCATGCACTCCTAATGTGTGTGTGTGTGTGTGTGTGTGTGTGTGTGTGTGTGTGTGTGTGTGTGTGTGTGTGTGTGTGTGTGTGGTGGATAATTAACTGTATCTGGTCTCAGGTGCAGTCAGCCAGTGAAGAGAGGACATACAATACCATAATAACCACTGATAGCACACACACACACACACACACACACACACACACACACACACACACACACACACACACACACACACACAGAGATACCCTTAAACCAACACACAATGTTCACACACATTGTCAGAGGCAGCTGGCACAATCCTTTACATTCTGATAAAAATGATCTTCACCTCTTTTTCAACTTTCACCTTCCAGCACTTGTCTTGTTTTTCAGTTGCTGCTGCTTCCTCTCTCTCTCTCTCTCTCTCTCTCTCTCTCAGTAGGGGCTACACTGACTTTGAAGTTGAGCTCACCAGATTTGACACGCTGAACCCTAAAGTGTTTTGATCTGAGACGTTTTAAGTGCACATGAGGCACAGCTCAATAACTTCTGCTCGCTGCTGCAGCCAACAACAGCAACAGTTCTCGGTTCTCGAATGCTCTTCAGTGAAGCATAACCACTTAGAATGACAAAAAGCAAACACAGTTGCACTCTGCCGGTCAAGATAAAAATATAAAGCACCCCTAAGCTCAGAAAATGTTCTTTTTCGATGACTGATACTGGGAATATACTATGTTGTTTGGGTGAAATTTCTTACCACAGTGCTACAATTATATATATATATATATATATATATATATATATATATATATATATATATATATATATATATATATATATTTCCAATTAGAAACAGAAAATATTTGATCAGTATTTTCAGTATTACATGATCTCATAAAATAGGCGCTGTTCAATATGCCAATTAAACACTAACAACCTAATTAGCTTGAAAAAATTCAGGATATTATATATCTTATTAAATCTACAGGGTGTCCCAAAAGTCTCCATACCGTATGGGAGTATCTTTGCCAGCTCCACGTCGGCGTCGGTTGTGCCTTCGTCAGTGGATGTTCGTGGACGTCCACTTCTCGGTTGTTCTGCAACACTTCCAGTCTTTTTGAAATTGTTAATCAGTTTGCAAAACTAATATAATAATATCATATAAAGTGTGAAACATTTTGGAAGACGTTTTGCTAAAAAGAATTAATTTCCCCCATGTACGGAGACTTTTGTGACACCCTGTAGTATAATATAATCTATTGTACTACATACTGGTATGGGAAGAATTATGAGTCTAACCTAAAGGGACTCTAAATGGACCCAACCCTCTTCTAGATGATGCCTAGATAGATTTAGGTAGATTTTAATTATTGCAGTATCTAGCCATACAGAAAAAGGCAAACAGTACTAAATATATTGAAAATGTACTGCATGAGCATACTGTAAATAGGAGCTGAGCATATGGTGGATTTTTTTTTCAATCACTGCACAATTTACTATTCTACTGAGATTACTTTTAATAGTTTAAAAATACAAGTCCAGGAGGACTTCAAGATTATGTGAAAAAATATTAAATGAAAATATGCATATAAATGTCCAACATCCATCCTGGACATACTTACAGAAGCTTATTGGAAAATGAAAGACGTGGGGCTTTGGCTTAAACTGTCTGCCAGTGTTATTGTGAAACTAAACTAAACTGCTTTTGTCTCGTTTGGTCTGAGTCCTTGGAAAATCTATACTTTTGTTGAGTTTGGCCGTTGATTTCAAGGCCAACGAGTTTAAAAAGCTCACTAGAAACCAATTTAGTTAATAGCCCATTCAATGTTTGCTGCTTAATTATGAAGATTTTAGAGATGGTTAAATGATTCAAAGAATTTAAAGCTATCATATATCACTTGTTTGATTTTTATATAGACCATGTTAGGAAAAATGGATAATTCTTTGTGCTCTGGTCCAGTGCTGCTGTATTTGCCGTGAGGTTGTTTAGAGAGAAGATGAAGCAAGTTGGCTGTTTTATTTATCCATCCATCCATCCATCTTCTACCACTTACTCCTTTTCAGGGTCACGGGGAACCTGGAGTCTATCCCAGGGGGCATCGGGCACAGGTGGGGTACACCCTGGACAGGGTGCCAGTCCATCGCAGGGCACAATCACATACACACCCATTCATACACTACAGACACTTTAGACACGCCAATCAGCCTGCCATGCATGTCTTTGGACTGGGGGAGGAAACCAGAGTACCCAGAGGAAACCCCCACAGCACAGGGAGAACATGCAAACTCCACACACACGTCCCTGGCGGGACCCGAACCCCGGACCCTGGAGGTGTGAGGCGAACGTGCTAACCACTGCAACCTGTTTTATTTCTTTCTTTCTTTCTTTATTTATTTATTTATTTGACATTGTAAATATTAACACACAAAATATAGCAAATTTGAAACACTTCCTTGTTCCTTTTAGTTCCACATCTCCTCTTAGGGACACGCGACACGTCTTTTTTACGGTACAAGAATTTCCACAGAGGTCGGACGTAAAGCTTTTCATTTTAAAGCACCTTGTGACTGGAATAAACTTCCACCCTTGTTTAAACCTATTACCACTTTGTGTTGTTTTAAGTCCTCGTTATTCCAATATCTTAATACACCATGTTCATGCTATTGATGTGAGCAAGTGTAGCTACTTTGCCTGGTCTATGTGCTGCTTAAGTCTGATCTCCTCCTGTTATGATTGCACCTTTACTATCCATATGTGGTTAACTGTACCCCGTTGTATGGTGAACTGATCTTTTTTTCTTGCTCTCTACTTGCATGCATTGCTCTGTTGTGTATAGGATAAATGTACGGACTTGTTTATGTCTTACTTTTCATTGTAAGGTCATTGTAATCGTCCTAACTTTTTGTTCCGTTTGTTATTTTGGGTGGGGGGTTGAAGAAGCCGAGCGAGCTAATTGTATATTCATATTTGTTTTGTGTTAGTTTTGTCTTGTCTGTGTACATGTATTTTTTGTATTTGTGTCTTTTGGTCCCCCTTGAAAACGAGATGCTGCATCTCAAGAGGCTATTCGACAACAAACTGAAATAAATAGCTAAATGTATCATTTGATGGTGGAGCCATGCTGGTACAGCTCCAAGGTCCAGGGTTTGATCTTGAGCTCTGGTTACTGTGCGCTGTCTCATGTTCTCTCCGTGTCCATGTGGACTTCCTATGGTTACTTGGGTTTCCTCCCATTTCCCGAAAACATACCGATAAGTGGACTGGTAACACCTTTCAGGACAGTGGTGGCTTAGCGGTTAACGCTCTGGGTTATTGATCAGAAGGTTGGGGGTTCAAGACATGGTGCTGCCAAGCTGCCACTGTTGGGCCCTTTAGCAAGGCCCTTAACCATCTCTGCTCTCATGGCTAACCCTGTTTTCTGACCCCAACTTCCTGGCATGCCGGGGTATGCAAAGGAAAGAATTTCACTGTGATGTGACCAATAAAGTCTCATTATCCTTATATAGGTATTAAAAACACGACACTGCTGAACTGAGTGTAAAAATATAGCATTCTTGTTGAAAAAAAAATCACTATTCATTTTAATTACCTTTTATTTATATAGCGCTGGGGGCACGGTGGCTTAGTGTTCAGCTCGTTTGCTTCACACTTTCAGAGTCGGGGGTTCAAATATCATCTCCACCCTGTGTGTGCGGAGTTTGCGTATTCACTGGGTGCTTCATGGTTTCCTCCAGGTACTCCGGTTTCCTTGAACCTGTCCAAAGGCATGCGTTGTAGGCTAAATGGCATTTACAGTTTGTCCGTAGTGTGTGAATGAGTGCCTGTGATCGTGCTCTGCGATGGGTTGGCACCCCATCTAAGGGTGTCGACCACCTTGTCCCCATAGTTCCCTGGGATAGTCTAGAGGCTCCCCCATGACCCTGTGTAGGATAAGTAGTATGGAAAATGGATGGATGGGATGGATGAATAGTGCTTGATCAATACACATTGTCACAAAGCAGCTTTACAGAAATCGCAGTGGCAAGGAAAAACTCCCTGAGACAACCTTAAGAGGAATCAGACTCAAAAGGAGACTTCTTCTGGTGTTGCAAGGATGTTGAGTATGCACAGATTGTGAAAGAGTCCTGGGATGAGCACAGGACAGTTGTTATGATTACATCAGCAGTTCTGGTGAGATTATTTACTGCAACAAGGTTGTTTTGGGCTATAAACTGTTTTTGGGAAGCACAAGTCTTTAGGACATCCATGTGGGATCAGTCCCAACACCAGACATCAAGATGAATTGGGCAAGTCTGGAGGGTGAGAGGAGATACAGCTGTAGGTGTGTCAGAATCTGGCACTGGCATCACACACACACACACACACACACATACACACACCTCCCTTGTGTTGCTGGTGGCCACTCATCTGATGCAGTTGATGCATACTTCCGAGATTTGAGAAGAAGTCAGAAAGGGCATGTTCAAAACAGTTAAGGAATGCAGGGTATGAGATCAAGATGCAAGGAATAGTTTATATGTGCATAGCACTCTAAGGGGTGTGCTAGGGGTCACATTACTCTTTCTTCATTATTTATTCACTAGATTCAGCTACTGCGGAATAGTAGACATAAATACACAAAGATGATCATTTTATTGTTCTTCTTTTTAAACCATACAGGTTTTTATTAATGCTCTCTCAAACAGTACGTACATTTAATATGTTAACAGAGGAGACATTTATTTAGCATTTTGGGAAGGAGTCTGTAGTGTCAGTGCTTTATAACAGTCAGAGGCAAAGCTGTAACTTTAAGTTTTCCTGAATGGTAAAGTTTAGGAGGAGAGCTTTGCAGTTTGTGGTTTCTCTATATCATGGCAAGCTGCATTTTTAAAAAATCTTATCAAATTCAAGAGAGAGAGAGAAATAAAGGAACGATTGCTGCTAGCTGTCAATGGATAAAGACGCATGGTGGTTTAGTGGTTAGCACGTTTGCTTCACACCTCCAGGGTCCGGGGTTCGATTCCCGCCGTTGCCCTGTGTGTGTGGAGTTTGCATGTTCTCCCCGTGCTGCGGGGGTTTCCTCCGGGTACTCCGGTTTCCTCCCCCAGTCCAAAGACATGCATGGTAGGCTGATTGGCATGTCTGAAGTGTCTGTAGTGTATGAATGGGTGTGTGAGTGTGTATGTGATTGTGCCCTGCGATGGACTGGCACCCTGTCCAGGGTGTACCCCGCCTTGTCCCTGATGCTCTCTGGGATAGGCTCCAGGTTTCCCCGTGACCCAGTAAGGATAAGCGGTATAGAAAATGGATGGATAAAACATACCACGTATCATACTTTAATAACTAAAAAATTGTACGCATTGGCAAATTGCTGTGGTATGAGAGAATAAAACACTTTGGGATGGGCTGTTTATTGGAAAAATTCAACTTCGCATCCATCACACCACCCTGTTGATTATCTTCCTATGACAATACACCCCCAAGGGATTTTTTTTCCCCTTACTCAACATCAAGAAGCAACATCATAATGCTCTAGCATTCTGGTGTTTTTATATGAACAGATTCAGTGTAAATGGACGGGAAAAACTGTGTTTATGTGAGGGGAAACTCATCTCACTGTCCTCTGCACTGCCTCAACTTCACCCAACTTTTATATCTATGGCTCAAATGAGGGAATGAGGGAAAGCCAGCATTCACATGCGTGCACACACACACACACACACACACACACACCAAAAACGTCTTGCGTTCATCCCCAAAAATGTGTTCCAGCCCGGAGGCTTTGGCATAACACCATGCGGTCAAATTAATAGTCCCGAAAAACCCCTGGTCCTCTTCCTGCTCTGTAAGAAATGAATCCCCAGCAATCCATTAAGGCATATTTTAACACCAAATAACTTCATAAAACCTTGGAGGACCTCCTGCATGTGCACACACACACACACACACACACACACACTTCTATGAAAATCGTTACAAAGGACTCTGTACACTGTACAACTTTTTTTGTGTTTTTTTTTATTTTATTTTAAAAATAAATAAATTATTATTGTGCTGCGTTAAAAAGATTATATTAGTTTCTCTAGACTTTGGTCAAGATTTGATCATGTGTATGGTCAGAAAATCTGTTTCTTCTCTTTCAGTGCATTTTTGTGTGCTAATGTGTCTAGGTGAATAGGAAATGATTTGATGCCATGCACCAGTCAGCATCATGTTCCAGGTTTCTGCACGTGTGCCAATGAAGAATAATGAGTCTTCTGTCAAATAAATGGTGTAACACATGGGAGCCACAGGCAGCGGGATGGAGGTGCAAAGGCTTTTTATTAGGGCTTATCCAACATGTCAGAGGTCAAGGCTGGGGTCAAAGTGCAGGCAGGCATCTAGGGCAAATCCATATTCATCCTCCATGGCGCAAACACAACTTCGGACAACTTAAAATATTAAAAGCACCTAGGACCGCTTTCTAGCGTATGATTAAGTTTGTCTGATGTAAATCAGAGTGACATTAATAATTTTGTTTCATCCAGTTGGGATTTAATACTGCACAAATGGAAAAGAAAACCTCGGTAGTGTCAGGACTTGAAATGTACTTGCAAAAGATGTTTAGTCGGGTCAGATCAGGATTAACTTGTGTTCTCGCTACAAATGAATATTATTTAAGGACTAAAACACTGCTATAGGGGATTAATCCATGACAGGGTGGTGTGATATGGTCTGATGCAAAGCAGAGTTACTGTTACCATCCCAAAGCTGATTATTGGGCTATACAACGGATATGAGAAGTCTACACACCCCTGTTAAATTGACAGGTTTTTGTGATGTAAAAAATGAAACCATTATGAATCATGTCAGAACTTTTCCCACCCTTAATGTGAAATTATAACATAAAACTGAGTGAAAAACAATCAGAAAAAATTTTAGGGGAAAATAGGAAAAATAAAAAAGTTACAATGACCTGGTTGTACTGGGGATGTGGCTGTGTTCAGAATGAACCAATCGCATTCAATCCCATGTCCAAAAGTAATTATCAGTCAGAAATGATTCTGATTAATCCCAAATGAAGATCAGCTGTTTCTGTAGGATTTTCTTCACATCTTGGTTTCATCTGACTGCTTAAGGTATCTCACTTATCAAAAGGTATCGATCAGGAGAGGGGTATAGAAGAATTTCCAAAACATTAGATGTACCGTGGAACACCATCACCAACAAGTGAGGAAAATGGGGCACAAAAGTGACATCACCAAGAACAGGACGACCCTCCACATTTTACAAAAGGACAAGACAAAATCTTACCAGGGAGGCTGCCTGGAAACCAACAGCAACATAAAAGTAGCTGCAGGAATATCTGACAATTACTGATTACTCTCTGCATGTGACAACAATCTCGTATTCTTCACATGTCTGGGCTATGAGGTAAGGTGGCTAGAAGGAAGCCCTTTCTCACAAAAAACATCCAAGCCTGACTAAATCACCCCAAATCATGTGGCAAAATGTGTTATGGTCTCATGAGACCAATTCCAAAAGTTATGTATCTTTCACTTCATTTAAAGTTGTGGAACATCCATGAGACAAGTTAGTTCCTGTTATCACTGACTACATTTACACAACATTGTGTAAGGTAATATTAACTGACAATATTCTGATCAAGGTGTTTACATGAGTCGCTTTTAGAATATTCCTTTCGTGTTCCCATTTTACATGTTATAGATCATAGATCGATTAACATGTCATTACGTCCCCACGCCACTCCGTGCGACGTTCCCTCCAGAATTTCACGCATCGACATACAGTTCGTCTGCGTTATGGTACCGTATACAGTTTTTGGTGTTTCATTTTGAATTTTATGAAAGCTTCAAGTGCGGTTAATTATTTGTCGTGCTGTACGTGCAAATAGACGACTGCGTGAAGCCCTGGGCTGCGTCCCAAACCGTGTACTTACCTACATGTATTTCTCCTACTATGTAGTAGGTAAGTACACGGTTTGGGACGCAGCCGTGCTCTCTTGTTTGCCGTCAGACGGTTGAGCGCTGCCGTGTGTGAACGTGTCCTGTCTCAAAATGCGGTGAAAACTCCCACACGACGTTAATAACGTGATGAAGGTGTGTACATGTCTGTAACGCACGTCGATAATGCGACTAAAACAGGAGTACTCCACACGTCTTAATTCCATTTGTGTTTACTTCGAGTGCGACTTTAGACGGATTAAGGTCATCAATAATCACTGTTTACACGCTAGTGTCTTAATCAGAGTATCGTCTTAATCGGGTTAATATCGGATTATTGTTGTCCATGTAAACGTACCGACTTGCAATATAACAGCTTTAAACAATTGTCGTCTCTTGTTTTACTCAGCCTCTCTTTTTAACTGTCTATTGAAGTTGATAAAACAAAAAACCGAGAAACTGTGAAAACGTACTGACTGTTACAAAGCACTGACACTGGAGACTGCTTCCGTAAAAGTTAAATAAAGATCGTACAATCAGTAGCACTATATCGATGATTATACTTTTTTTGTTAAATAAGAACACGTTCTATTAATCCATTTATTATGCAGAGTGTCCACAGTACAAGTTCTTTGAAAGTTGTTACTAGATAATATTAGAATGATTGCATTAATATAAAGCTGAGATTTGAAGTACTGTCAGAACTGCTGTTATGGGATTTTTTTTTTTTTCTTTCCCGCTCAAACAAACAATCTCCAGTTTCATTTCTATTGAACATTTCTACTGAACATTCCTGCTGTTATGGGATATTTCTGACGCTGAATATGATGGACACAAAGGTAAAACTGTTCTGACCTGTTGGATGTTGGTGGTCTCCAGCCTGGGGCGCAATAAAACCCGACATGCTACACAGCAGACTCACACTGCCCTCTAGAGGTGAGCATAAGTCAGTGCAACTTCAGAGGTTGTGAGATTTGGTCATCCTGTCTAAATGTATGTCAGAGAGGGTAAGTGTGAATGTGGTGTACCTTGATTTAAATCTCCTTTCCAACATAGTAGCTCTCTGGGCCATCTCCAGATTTTTTTTTTTTTTTTTGTGCACTCACACAACCCTTAGCCCTGCATGTCTTCAAGTAGCCGCACACACACAAACACACACACACAGGTGCACTAACACATACACACAAAACTTCTCACTATGAAGCCATCTGGAAGCCACACAGTTTCACAGCTTCCATCACACGGCTGTCCAGAGGTTTACTGAGATCTGGCTGCCTTGTACATCTGTAGAGGGAACCAAGTTTCAACCTTAATTACAAACAAACGTGTTGAGTGGGGCTAATGCAGACATTCCACACACACACACGCACCCACGCACGCGCTCACACACACACACACACACACACACACACTGCAAGGTGATGACAGCAGTGAAGTGAAGCAGTTGTTTCCTGAGCACTGTGGCCAGATGTGTCACACACACAGCCTCTCTCTCTCTCTCTCTCTCTCTCTCTCTCTCTCTCTCTCTCTCTCTCTCTCTCTGTCTCTCTGTCTCTCTCTCTCTCTCGGGTGTACTGCAGTGCATAGTAATACTCCCTCCACATGGTTCTCAAATGGTCCTATAAAGCGACAGCAGTTAGCCTGATCTACTTTGATATCTTCCTAATGTTGTAATGTTAGTCTTTTGTAAAAACGTGCAAACCATGTAACTAAAAGTTAGCTGTTATTGATTTTAAAATGCAAATCGTTGATGTTATAGGTATAGCAATTCTCTCTTAAAAGACACAAACTGACAACAGACTTTGACAAAAGTTGTTTTATGTTTCTTATTATATAACCCATAGTTACATTGACCTGTCCTAGTAATCCCAAATATTTTCCTATTTACTTTATATGTTTTCTATAAGACTGTAACATTTGTACATGGATGGTATTCGAGATTTTTTTATTTATTTATTTTTTTTAAAACAGTCTCCAAAACGCGTCTCATGAAAATTTTTCTCAAAATCATGAAGACACAGGTCAAGACTTTGACCATGACATGGCTGTTGGTATCAGATGGGCTAGTCTGAGTATTTCAGAAACTGCTGATCATGACAATCGCCATCATTTTACACACAATACTGAGAAAGCACAAAAAAGCTTCCAGTGAGCCAGAGTTCTGGGGGCGGAAACAACCCAGAGGTCAGAGGAAAATGGACAGACTGGTTCAAGCTGTCAGGAAGGCTACAGTAACTCAAATAAGCACTCTTCACATCCTTGGTGAGCAGAAAAGCATCTCAGAATGCACAACACACTAAACCTTGGAACTGCAGAAGACTCCGTCGGGTTCCACTCCTATCAGCTAGTTTGGGAGTGGGCACAGACTCACTGACAGATGAACATTGCTTTACCTTTTCCAATCTTCACCTGTACAGAACCTGTGATTGGTTGATAGGATAATTACCTGAAGGAGCAGGTGTACAGGTGTTTCTAATAAAGTGAAAATTAATTATGTACTAAATGACACATTAATTCAGAGCCATTCAAGTTATTTATCCAAAATATGACTCATTTACCTCTAGTTCTCTTCTAGTGTTTGACTAGTCGTACATTATCATGATCATTGTCGAGCGGGCTTTTTCTGTGGCCAGACCCAAACTTTGGAATAGTCTCCCCTTTCATGTGAGGGCTGCTTCATCATGATCTATTTTTAAATCTACCCATAAATCATATTTTTATTCTTTAGCCTTTGGAAATGTCTGAATGATGATGCTATTGTTTTTATTGTTTTAGCTTTTTCTCTTGTACAGCACTTTGGATCAGCTTATGTTGCGTTTAAATGTGCTTTATAATTAAATGCTGATTTGATTGATTGATTGATTGATTGATTGATTGATTAGACAGCTTATAAATGTGTTTTGTTGTTGTTGTTGTTGCTGTCATATATATAAAAAATATTACGAAAATCACAATAGTATTTAAAAAGTGAAATTCATCCTGACAACCCTAATGGAAAAACATTACGCCTAGAATTTCTCTGATGGGTGAAAATGATATTTTTTTAAAAGCAGGAAGTGGTTATGCTGAGGGACGAAAAAGATTATGACCATAGAAATGAGGGGAAAAAAGCAAGTCTCTACATTCAGCGTGTAAGTGTTACAGTTGGCACATGATTAGAAACCTTGTTAGACCTGCACGTTGATTTCATTTTATTTTCCCGTGTTTTCTTCTTGCTTTATTTCCCTTTTGACCGCTATGTAATGTTTAATCAATTATTAATCATTAATCATTTAATCGCATAATCATTTGAAAATTTTTTTCTCTAAAGCACTGTATAATAATTATTATATACATTATTATTAATATTATTCTTATTTTTAAGATTGCACTATTATTTTCAGAAATAAATTGATTATTATTAGTAGTATTATTATTATTAATAATAATAGTAATAACAATAATAATAATAGTATGCATGAAGATAGTAAAAATGGAAACTTGACTTATCTTAAATATGGAATGTTAATTATGTAAAAATGCATAGGGATATGTATTTAAAATGATTTCTATGTACGTATGTATATGCATATGTGTATATACCTCAATAAAAATTGATTTATAACTGCAGCCTCAATTATTATGAAAAAAATATCCTGATGTCTGAGATTTCATCTTCTTTAATCATGTCTATAGTCTAATTGGTTACAAATAAATTTTTGATGTTTTTAACAAAAGAAAATCCACCATCAGCAACAGACAGTATTCTTTCCTCTGTCACGAAAGGGTTCACTAACACGTCGAAAATGTTCATATCGAATGTTCTTGAGAAGCTCCCACTTGTAATTACATCTTGAAGTAAACATTCCTGTGCAACTTTTAGACTGTAAACATAAATTGACCATAATTCCGGTAAGAGCCTGGCATGACCTGCTGTCAGACTGGCACACTGCTGCTCTAGAATAACGTTAAGAGAGACAGACAGGGCAATATTTTTGGATATGTGTAACGGAGTCAAGCATGTGGTGTAACGTGTGTTGTGATGGATAGACGTGTGTGTGAGATGCAGAATTGACACGTATTAATTACTGCGTGCTAATGAAAGGTTGTGCGACCAATCCAAACTACCAAACTGCCACACACACCTCACAGCTCATAAATTACACACCTTCCAAAGGATCTGGCCTTGGTGTGTGTGTGTGTGTGTGTGTGTGTGTGTGTGTGTGTGTGTGTGTGCGCGTGAGCAGGGAGCACAGAGTTCAGCGCCCAAATCAACATATTTTGGAGACAGTAAAGGATGGAAATATGTAATAGATGTCTGTATAAAAGGTTGTTCATTTTGATAATGTTGATAATAATGTGCCATTTTACATGTAGCTAAAAAGCCATAAGTTTAAATGCATGTGTGTGTGTGTGTGTGTGTGTGTGCGAGGGTGAGAGAAAAAGAGAAAAGGGAAGGGGGCAGAGGTGTTGACAGGCAGGAAGTGAACCACATCAGACATTTTTTAGGAGCATAAGCCTCGGCTCTTTACCGGTCACACCCCTTCTGCTATCTTTAATGTTTGTTACTTTTATTGTCTTTATTATCCCCTAAAAACCCATTAGAAGTGCACACACACACACACACACACACACACACACACACACACACACACACACACACACACACACACACACACACACACACACACACATGGTTTCACTCACTGTGCATGGCATATGGGGGAAACTCCCAGAATTCCCTGGCATCCCCAGCATTCCCCTTGTCGTGGCATCAGGAACCATCAAAGCCGGGCCGGCAGTAAAGCGTACATGTGGTGACCAGAGGGTGGCACTAAAGGTGGCGGGTAATTGACATTTGATGCTGATGTGAGAGCGGTTTTCCTGTGAGCTTTACAGTGATTTAGGTACAGATTTTGGGATAAAGGAAAAGCATTTCTAGTGGAAAATAGCAGTGTGTCGTTAGATTAGCGCAGAGAGGCTCAGAAGGGCCTCAGACGGGTGGTCTGTTCAACAGCACTAGTGAAGGAAAGGGTACGGCAACTAACATGATTGAAGAGTGACACCCGCTTTTAATTCTTAACCGTTCATATTAGTTCTTATCTGTAAACAAGACAATTTGAACTTCTGTTTCGTTCCTTACCGGCGCTTCAACACTTTAACACTCTTTTCTAGACTTTGAATAGCATCTATTTCGAACTTGAAGCAGAGTATAAACACATATTTTTCTCCCCAATCATCTTCAAGCATGTTGTTTTTGTCTATTTGAACGAAACATGCAGTATTATCACCGCAGTGATCAGACACGAGATGAAGAAAAAAATCATCTGAATGTCGGGGAAACATATTTCATGGAACAGAGCTGGCTCGTGTTCATAAAACTTGCAGCTAGTCCGCAGTCTGGCAGTTGATGGCCCCTAGTGTAGGACTTTAGTTGGTAGGGCCATAGGTAGAACTCAATTCCAGTCTTGAGACATTGTTTGTATTGACCTTTTGGAGTTTTCTCAAACCTATTGACATTGTTCTCACTAATTATGGTCTTGGTCATCCATCCATAGATTTTCTGTACCGCTTATCCTATAGACGGTCGTGGGGAGTCTGGAGCCTATCCCAGGAGCCTCCGGGCACAAGGCGGGGCTGAATGTCAACTTAAAGTTTAATAATAAACTTAACATAAAACACAACAGAAACACAAACATAAAGCGCACATCTCTCTCTCTCTGGCACCTCCAACTGGTCCTTATCTCTCTCTCCCGCTGATTAGATACCTCGGCGCCAGGCGTACATCCTCACAGCCTGGCCCCTCCTCCTCATCACACTCCTCCACGGCCCGATTCAGACCTGACGTACACCCCATACTCCCCTTTAGGAAGGAGAGGTGATGCATTCCGGCCACGCCTACTTCGTCGTGCAGCCCCGCATCCTGTCAGCAAGAAGGGAGACAAGGGGAGGAACGGGGAAGAGAGAAGAAGCAAGTGAGAGAGAGAGAGAGAGAGCAAGAGGGATGAAAAGGGGAGAGTAAAAGAAAAAAAACAGGTCCTCCAGTCCCCAGACACGCTGTCATTTGGTCCTCGGCACACTAGAAAGCGATCCTCCACGACTCCGGGTGATAACACTGGACTTCCTGCCAGACGGCTGAAGCTCCTCCCCTTTTCAGGCAGACGGTAGCTGCACCTCCATGTCTCCAGTGGACAGCAGCGAGTCCTCTGTCCCCGGGTGGACAGCAAGCACTCCTCCCCTTTCAGGTGGACAGCAGTGGATCCTCCATTCTCCATTCCTCCATCCTCACCGGCAACTGCTCCAGCACCACCGTCCTCTGCGCCGCAATCCTCCCACATCTGCCAGAGCTCTCCGACAGCGCGTCCCTCCTCCTTCCCGGGTTTTCGGCACCAGTGTAACAAACGTCAAGGATGGGCAAGCAGGAGGCGGGAACCGGTTGAACGTCAATGTAAAGTTTAATAATAAACGTCACATAAAACACAACAGAAGCACAAACATAAAGCACATGTGCATCTCTCTCTCTCCCTCTGGCGTCTCCAGCTGCTCCTTATCTCTCTCCCACTGAGAGAGATTAGACACCTCGGCACCAAGTGTGCATCCTCACGGCATGACCCCGTCCTCCTCCTCGTCACAAATAGTTTCCGGTCTCAATCTTAACTCAATATTGCTATCATTTGGACTTAATCTTGACCTTGCCTTGACGCCCCCAACTCGATCTCAGCTAGTCCTGGACTTGGACTTGCCTTATTGGTATTAGTTGGTAAAGGAAAGGCCAGTGCACTTTCGAGATGATATTCCAGCTACACCATTTATAACAATTTAATAAAAACAGAAAATAAAACAGTCGTTCGGTTTGAAAATGCCGATCCATTTCTTTAATCGAAAAGTTCATTGGTAGATTTTTCAGCTGCGTATTTTTGAGAAGCAAATCAAAATAAGTATCCTTTGCATCTCTCTAGGAACTCTCTTTAAAAGAACAGACAGAGAGAGAGAGAGAGAGAGAGAGAGAGAGAGAGAAATAAAAGCGCAGTGGTCACAGAGTCTCGTACTTCACCGTGGTTTTGATGAACTGGAGCATTTCAGAGCCTCTCTATTCTTGCGAGTGTTCTTTTAATTTATTTAATGGCTGTTCTGTCCTTGATTAGCAGCAAGCTGAGTATAAAGCATTCTTCAGCCTAATGACTTTCCCTAACAACATTATCAAGAAAGAGAGAGAGAGAGAAAAAAAAAGCGCTCTCTCCATGGACACAATTACTGTAAATACACAATTATATGATTCTGTTTTTTTTCTTTCTCCGCTTTATGAACACGCATACTTCTTTCAACCACAGTGCCAGTGATTTCCTGCTCACATGGCTGTCTGTGCACCCAAAGTCAACAGCAGAAACATCACAGGGCAGAATGGATGTGTTTTATGGAGAGGGTGTTATATTAAGTTTAATGGCACTGCGCGGTGGCCTAATGGGTGCCGTTGGCTTCCCTCCTGAAGCCGAACGGAGGGGTGGGTTTGGAAGTACGCCTCTTTGGAGGGTGGGTGAGTGAGAAAGAGACAGAGAGGAAGACATCGATGAAGAGAGACAGACTGTGAGAGTGGAAGGGCAGATAAGGGGAAATGAATGGGTCGATAAGGGTATAAATGTGCTAGTAGTGCTAAATCTCCCAATTGTCTTTCAAAGATTAAAAAGACACCAATATCAGATGTGGCATGCATATCAGAATATTTCCCATTAGCAAATTTCTTAAGAGGGATTGTTTTTTTGGATATTTGTAGAACCAAGCACGACCAAAGGTTAAAAAAAAAAAAAACAACAACGCAATGCTGGGGCTGAATCCGTTCTAGCACAGACTGTACGTTCATGCAGCCCATCTGTTTCAGTCATTTCAGGTGATTACCAAAACAAGGACAGATGACAGAACTGTAGGTTTAGCGTCTTTTGGTTTGAATGTAAAGGCTACAGTTTTTTGTTTAGCATGTTTGTTATTTGGAGGAAACACGCCATTAAACCTGAGAGACTTGAAGCACTTTATAAAGAAATTAGAAATTAGAAATCTCGATTGCAGCTGTATGTGTGTGTGCGCACGCATGTGTGTGTGTGTGTGTGTGTGTGTGTATTAGTTTGCCTCGCATTAATCTTAAACTGTAAACACTAGGATTTAAATTCATGACATTCTGATCTATAGCTCAAACCACTTCCCTCGGTTAGCTGTTACTGATGAATTAGCACACACTAAAAGAATCATTTCAGCACTTAACTCAACCGAATTTAACAGCAAATACGTTCAAAATGAAAGAGGGTTTGTCTAAGTCAAAGGACTAAAGTAGTCAGTATATTAAAGGGTACGGCGTTACTGTAGATATCGCACACTTTCTGGCAGTTTAATGCAAAACAAACCAGCGCTGCTCCATTGTCCCGATTGTTTACAGTACAATCCCGCACAAATAACAAACAAAATATTTGGCTGTAAAAGAAACGCTGTCAATTTACAGCAACGTTTTGGAGACCTCGTTCTCAAAGCATTGCTCAGCCCTAATAGTTTGTCAAACGATCGATTAGATTTGATTCCTTCTGTCTGATATAATGACGGCGAGTCAGCATGTTTATTCTTTAAACCTCAAACCGTCTGTGTATATCAGTAAACTAATAACACATTGGTTTATTCATTACTGTTTGACAATAATATCAAGATGCTAAGATCGATTCCAGCTTTTTTGCAGTGTGTGAAGAAGGAATCTGACAACCGTGCCATGAAATTTAGAGAAAAAAAAAAAAAAGAGAAAAGAAAGAAATGTCTGACTGGCAGGAGAACGTAGCCACGTCACGCCTCTGTGGTTATCAAATTTGTTAGAAAGTTAAACCGCACTGGAACGTGTTTGCGGAGAGACGGTTCAGGATCTGTAGCTTCTCTTTTCCATTTCTACCAGCAGTTTATTAATGAGTGCATTTATCCATCTCATAACCCCTAACCCCCGGTTTCCTCACCCTGGACCTTGGGGCCGGTGTGTGTGAATGGCCGATAATGGGCTGTAATATATTGCATCGTAGCTTGCTCTTAATTGAGAGGCCGGTTTAAAGGCACATTAAGGCTTGGTAATAAAATATTCCCCTTTACCATGCCAAGCACGTCCCTTTAAAGGCCTCTCTCACCCTCACTCCTATGTTTATGGAGAATTTATTCATTACTGAAAACAAGAAGGGGGGGGGGGGGGGGGGGGGGGTGGAGAAAACGCTCTGAAATGCTATGCTGAATGCTTAACTTCTGTACTTCATCTCTCTCTCTCTCTCTCTCTCTCTCTCTCTCTCTCTCTCACTCACTCACTAACTCACACTCTGTCTCACTCTGACCTTCTTTTTCCCCTCCCTTTAACTAACCTGCATAATCATGTCAGAAGTGCTCCGAAATGAAGTGCTAAGTGTTGGGTTTTATTGAAAGGAAACAGACTGGAACAGCGCGTGTGTTTTGCTGGGCCTGTTAAGGCTGCGCTCGCTGATCCTCAGGCCAAATTCTTTCTTATGAATTACTACCTGCTTTCTGATGACTCCTCACTGCACACCGATGCCCGCTGAGAGAGCGAGAGAGAGAGAGAGAGAGAGAGAGAGAACAAAAGAGAAAGAAAGTATGCACGCTTTCTACACGCCACTCCGCCAGAGAGTCGAGAGCGCGCGCGTGTGTGTTTGTGTGTGTTTGTGTGTGCATCGTGGAGAAGGTTTATTAAAATCACTAATGCATCTCAGTGCGAACAAAAAAAAAAATAATCTGCTCTCAATTTTGCGATATTTCTTGCTGCTTTAATTTGGATATTAAATCCGTTTGCCAGGCTCGACGGCAACGATGCGAGACATCCCAACCCCCCTATCCTCCACTTCAGAGAACAATAATGTGGAAATGCTGATGTGTTTAGTTAGATCTTTGGTCTTCCTCCATAACAAGACACCATGACGCATGAAACGTCCCGAAAACAGCCTTGTCGCCGCTCTTTCTCTCGGTTTAGGTGTGTTGGTTAAAGATGGCGTCTCTTGTGCCACGTCAGACGTCCATGTGTCCCGTTCTGGGCTTGGGCTTGCAGGAGGAGGCTGGGAGGGTAACGTGGACATCTGTCCTTAAAGTGATAGGTCAGATGGTTTCGACAGGCTAAAAATGGTGGCTATAAGCTGGCATTAGCATTGTAGCGCCAGTGCAACGTGAAAGCGGTGAATTTCAAACATTTCTTAGCTAATCGATAACCACGCATGTGTGTGTGTGTGTGTGTGTGTGTGTGTGTCTCATTTTTGCCAGACATTAAATGCACATTGACTAGAAAAAACATACTATCTCAGTGCCATATTGGGGAAAAATTCAGCTTGTTTGATTGGACGTCTGCGTGATCATTATTTACCGTTAAATAGAGACAGGGTCCATTATTTTCCACACTGTGTTCAAGTTGGTGTGTGTGTGTGTGTGTGTGTGTGTGTGTGTGTGTGTGTGTGTGTGCTCTTTCAGGTTTTGTGTGATGTTGATAATGGCACACCTCGTTTGCCAATTAAAAGATATGTGTTTAACTGGGTTCTTTTTCAGTGGCCTGCCTCCAGCTCCTGCAAAAAAATTCCTGTGTTTGTGAATGTTTTGCATGCACGCATGGGTGTGTGTGTGTGTGTGTGTGTGTGCGTGTGTGTGTGTGTGTATGGGACTGGGATTTGCACCCCACTAATGATGTGAGAGTTTAATATAGGCCGCTGTTTTTTTAGCATCACATGCAGCAGCTTAATGTCTTCTCCACCATAGCAGGCCGTAATATGGTTCTGTTTACGAGCAGGAAGTCGAGGATATTAAAAACGTCTCTTTCAAACGGTGCTCCCAAACAAAGCTGAAGCTAGGAGCTACATATGAAGCGTTTGTGCTTTTTATGAAGCAAAACGGATCTTAGCGAATTGGAACTGAAACGAAAGACTAGGCAACCGTTTTTTGTTTTCCCGTCTTGTAAAAATTCTGCTAGTACGGAGCTGGAAATATTACGGCGATGTGACATGTGATCGTAAGATTTTCATATGTGAAGGTGTGTTTCAACATTGTATGCCCATGTGTGAATTCGAGCTAACACGTGGCCTTATGTGAACAATATGAAATTATGTGAATATAAATGAATTTGTGAGAAAATCCCATGTGAAAGTAAACGGATCGTTTGAAAAATTAGCACGGGAAAATAAAGGAGTCATATGTAAAAATCTCAAGTGAACATAAATGAATGAATCAGGTGTAAAGAATAAAAAAAGGGGGGTGGGAATTAAGCGTGTGATCAAATCATGTATGAAAATATATGAGCCATGTGTAAAAAAAAAAAAAAAGAAAAAAAAAAAGAATGTGAAAGTGCATGTGAAAGTACATGTGAAAGTAAGCGAATGTGAAAGTACATGTGAAAGTAAACGAATGTGAAAGTACATGTGAATCTAAGTGAAAGTGCCTGTGAAAGTAAACAAATGTGAAAGTACATGTGAAAGTAAACAAGTGTGAAAGTGTATGTGAAAGTAAACGAATGTGAAAGTATATGTGAAAGTAAACGAATGTGAAAGTACACTGAAAGAAAATGAATGTGAAAGTACATGTGAAAGTATATGAATGTGAAAGTACATGTGAATCTAAGTGAAAGTGCCTGTGAAAGTAAACAAATGTGAAAGTGCATGTGAAAGTAAACAAGTGTGAAAGTGTATGTGAAAGTAAACGAATATGAAAGTACATGTGAATCTAAGTGAAAGTGCATGTGAAAGTAAACGAATGTGAAATTATATGTGAAAGTAAACGAATGTGAAAGTACACATGGAAGAAAATGAATGTGAAAGTACATGTGAAAGTAAACGAATGTGAAAGTACATGTGAAAGTAAACGAATGTGAAAGTATATGTGAAAGTAAACGAATGTGAAAGTACACATGAAAGAAAATGAATGTGAAAGTACATGTGAAAGTATACGAATGTGAAAGTACATGTGAAAGTAAACGAATGTGAAAGTACACGTTGAAAGTAAACGAATGTGAAAGTACATGTGAAAGTAAAAGAATCATGTAAATATCAAATGTGAAAATAAATTAATCATGTAAAAGTGATGTGACGATGAAGTAATCGTGTTGAAAAACGAATCATGTATTAATCACGTGAAAATCACATGAAAAATGAATTGCGTGTAATAATCACGTCATATTCACGTGATAAACGAATCATGCGCAAGAAACCAGGTGTGAATCAAGTGAACGAATCATGTATAGATCACGTGAGAATGAATGAATCACATGGGAATATTAAATGAATCACATGTTGAAATCACATGAGAAAATAAAAGAATGTGTGGAATATATAAATAAATGAATATGAATAAATGTAAATAACAATCATTTTTGAATGTAACATTAAAACAATGAATCATTTTTTTGATTCACATGATAAATGCATTGCGTGTAAATATCGCATTGGAAAATAAATAAATGATGTGAGAAAATCACATGAAAATATTTTTAAAATGCCCTCTATGTGAAAAATGTGTGAAAAAAAATAACATGTCAAGTGTCTAAAAACCACATGCAAATGTTCATGTGTGAATCATGTGATTAGTCTCAGGTGAAGTTCATGTGAAATTTTTTCGTGTCCCAAAAAAGTTGTGGTATTAATGAAAGGGTGTGTAACGTTTGTTTTATGTTTCACAACAGAAAGCGCTCACTACAGCATGTAGTGCATGTTTGATGAATAAAGTTTGTTTAGGACGCAGCTGAGCTAACCTGTGTTAGGTTGAGTTAGCTTGCATGATCCATCATTAGCTTGAGCATGGGTTTTGTCAGTAACGAGGGGGCGTGGCTTAGCTCCGCCAATCACCTGCTGTGTTTTGGGGCCTCCTGTTGATTTACAATGTGCAGGCTATGAGGTGGCTCTTTTAGCAGGCTATAACTTGCTCCAGACACTCTCTCTCTCTCTCTCTCTCTCTCTCTCTCTCTCTCTCTCTCTCTCGCTCTCTCTCTCTCTCTCTCTCTCTCTCTCTTTTCAGCTCCACCTGGTTACTTTGTAGTTTCTCACTGCAGAAACAGGAATGGATGAAGTTCAGTATGGCTTCATGCTGTAGCAGACACCTGGACGCTGAACACCGACATGAACATGTGTGTTTAAACCCCCTCACATCAACCTGCTTTCATTAATGTGTTGCCTTTCAAAGAAAAAGGTCTGTTTATGGATCTTTTTTTAAGATCGTCCAGTCCAAAAAAGTATGAAAAAGAAATAGCTTTGCTTTCCAGGTCCTGGAAATGTTGTAATGCAAGGACATATTTTGTGAGAGCACTGTGCTAGTGTTAACATGTTAATCTGTTATTTTTCACTCCAGATGTATTCGGGTGGGCATCACAGCTGCCAAGCTCAGAGAATTTGAAGATTATCACCAGCCAAAAGCTCTCTTTAGAGGAAATTCGCCACAAAAAGCAGGTTGAGGTTGAGCTTGAGGTATCGAGACCAAATCCAAATCTCACCAAAAACAATTTCCAAAATGGCTAATGGTTCAGTTCATTACACAATTTTCAGTAATGTTAATTACAGGCTACTTTAAGGGGACGTTACCTTATTATAAACCTATTTGTTTTTCATATTCATTTATTTCTTTATTTTTCATATTTATTTATTAACATTAGAATTTTGTTCTTGGTGATCTGTGTACGTCACACCACCTCAAGTGTATTACTTTTTTTCCCCCCTGAATCCTGAAACACTCTTCACTACAGACATGAACACATTTCTGCCATTACTGTTAATAACAGTAGATACAGAAACTTATACCATGGTCTGAATACTCAATTCTGATTGGCTGGAAGGTGCGCGTTCAAACCGTATAGTGCACAGGTCGTTCCGGTCCGTTTAATCACTGTTCTAAATTAATGCGCTGCCAATAAACACCTGTAACCATAGTAACGTACAGTTACAGCTGCATACAGTAATTAAACTCACAGCTTCGTTATTAGTAGAGACGCGGCACAGACGCAGGTAATTCTCTCTCTCTCGCTCTCTCTCTCTAATAACTATTTATTATAATTCATTCAAGCAAATGTAATCTTATGGCACTACTTTATCTCTGTGTATGGTTTAGAGCGGGCTAAATTCTAGTATATAAATCAACAAACATAAATTAACCGTTATTTTTTTATCTTTTTAGTCGAATTGTGCGCTGCAAACTTCAATGACAGAGTTAACTTGCCAATGTTGGCAAGTGACCTTGGTATAAGCCACGGCCAGGTGTGCGTTACACCATTTTAATGAGTCGGGTGCTTCTTTTCCTCCACGTCGTGCATTAAAATCGTGTAACGCACACCTAGCCGTGGATTATCTCTTACATAATCAACAATAGCGTTGTGTGACACTGTTACCGGTCCGAAGTTGATTATTTTCCAATGACAGCATGTGCTGATGTGTTTTACTGCTCTTACACCACGCCAAATTTGCGAAAACGTACAATTTTATCTATTAAAGAAAAACGCACCGTACTTTTAAGCCATTTAGAGTTATGTTTAATGCTGTGGAGCGTTTGCAAAACATGTCAGTTCCTGTTATGTTACATTATAGCGGGTATCAACAGTCATTCCCTTGACAGCCTCTCTTTCTATTCCTCTCTGCGACATAAAAACAGCAGTTTGTCATGTTACAGAGAGACTATTAGACGTAAACACATCTGTCCTGAAAGCCTTCCGGTATCAAAATTTAGTTACAGCTTTACTTCTGACTGTTACAAAGCGCTGGAACTGGAGACTCCTTCCAAAATGCTGAATAAACGTCTCCTCGCGGAACTCACTTTAACATCTCAGTGATTACATGTGGTGAGTGATTGTTTACAGCTGTCAGGGCTTAGAGACATCCCGAGACAAATGAGTTATGTCATGTACTAGTATGAAGCGCATTTGACTTCATGTACAAAGCATCTGTTGTTACACAGATGAGGACGGGTTCCCTTCTGAGTCTGGTTCCTCTCAAGGTTTCTTCCTCGTATCATCTTAGGGAGTTTTTCCTCACCACCGGCTCACTCGATAGGGATAAATTCACACACTTAAAATCTGTATCCCGTGTTTATATATTTCTGCAAAGCTGCTTTGAGACAGTGTCCATTGTTAAAAGCGCCATACAAATAAAATTGAATTGTATTGAATTTGAGAGGTTTTTATTGAGAGTATTGAGAGGATTCACTTTGCATTGCACATAGAGATTTTCTATAAGCTGGACACAAAGCAAGTTCTCCATTCACACTTTTCCTGACCACAGTTTAATGTGGGGTCTGGACTGAAGTCCAGAGTCTCAGTCACCCCTAGAGTACATAAGCCAACATCAGAGCCTCCCCACTGACCCTCGTCCTGCTTGAAGTGCAACCTCCGTGTCTTCTTCTGCGTCCCTCTGTCCTCCTCATGCATCGCTTGTTTTATTTCATGCAGCTGAATTTAATTTGGGATTTCCTCTAGGGGGAGAAGACAGAGAGAGCGAGACAGAAAGAGACGGTTATCTAAATAAACCCCAGGGGTCGGGGAGACTTAACTCTGCAGGTGCAGAGGCCAGAGAGCATAGACCCCACACACACACACACACACACACACACACACACACACACACACACAAACACAAACCTATCGTGTGGTTCTTTTATAATCTCACTGATTTCTTATGTATCAAATAAACAAAAATTTCTCTCAGAAATGTACACACGCATACACACACACGCACTCACACACACATGCAATCATAACCACACTACACACTACTCCTCCCTCTTTCTCTGTGAAGTTCAGACCATCATGCATGAGTGGTCAGAACAAGGCCGGGTCGAGTTGAAGGGGACCGGCACTGGAAATCCCGACGGAGAGCAAATTAGAATCGACTGCCTCAAGAGCTGCTTAAACGTCTTATGTTTTATTGCTTTGCCTTTTTTTTTTTCATAGAGCTGTTGACAAAAAAAGAAAGGGAAGTAAGGCAGGGCCGTGCTGAAGGCCAGAAGTAATTCCACACAGGCGTTTTACGATGGAAACTTCAGCAAAATGTAATTTCAAAGCTTATTCTGTTCAGAAAAATATGTAGATTTATATTTATTTGTTCCATATTGGGTTCATTTTGTTCAACATTAAAGCAGGCCTTTGCTTTGTTGCTCTTTTTTTTTCTTTTTTTTTTATCCCTGGCCACCTCTTTTATCCCTGTCTTCATTGTTGGATTTATATGACATGTGTACTGTATATAATATCATGTTAGGCTTCTACTCAAAGATACAGTACATGCAGTCTTTATTAAAGGACTTTGTCTCGATTTAGCTGTTCCTGACGTTTATGTCCTGTCTGCCATGCTATAGTGGCATTAAATACCTTAATAAATAAATGTATACATTTATGCCACAAACCATGACTGCCCAATTTACCACCCCGAACTGAACTGTTTTCATACAGCAGAATGTCCCATTGTGTTGCATTTTGTGTTACAGTTTGTGTTACATCCAGGAAAAGAAAGTGTTACAGAGTGCCGACAGAGTAGAGACTCATCTCAATACACAACAGAAAACTTCACCATACCAGTGATTGCACACATTTTTAAAAAATTCCATTACAAGTCACTGTGTAAGTTAGCAATTTAGAAAAAGTAAGGTATTAGGTAAACGTAGAGTACATTTATATAAATCTTGCAGCCACAATTACTGCAGCAGCTCTGATAGGAAATGAAACAACACGTTCAGACCAATCAGAATCGAGAATTCAGCCGCACTGCGGTATAATGGATGTTACCGCTTAAGTCAGTTACGTGCGCTAGAAATATGCGGCGATAAAAAACATAAATAAAAAAATTAATTAGAAAATAAAAATAAATTAGAAATACACCCTCCCCTGTAAGGGTGTATAAACACGACAGGTTTATTGTCTGAACTCAAGGTTTGATGTCTCGAATGAACTCAAATGTCGAGTGGTTCAGTATCTCAGACTTGTTTATGTGTTTTTTTATGCTGTATGACACATTTATCTATTAAAAAAAAAAAAACAACAACAACCTGCAGCTAAAGGCAATCAAGGCGTCTCCTCAACACTGACAGTATATTGATGTCACTCCAGGAAGCATCAGACTCAGAAATGTCAATCCATCCATCCATCCAACTCGGGCACAAGTCGAGGGACATGCTGGACAGGCTGCCAACCCATCACAGGGCACAAACGCACACACTTTCATATGGTACAGACAATTTGGGAATGCCAGCCAGGCTCAAACACATGTCTTTGGACTGGGGGAGGAAACCGGAGTACCCGGAGGAAACCCCCGAAGCACAGGGAGAACATGCAAACTCCACACACACGGAAGAAACAGAATTCCAACCCCAGGCCCCGGAGATGTGAGGCAAATGTGCTAGCCACTAAACCACCGTGCCCCCACTCGGAAATGTGTTATATATTATCAGAAGATCATTCCAAATTGATTTGTATACAGTATGCACTTAATCTGCACTTAATCTGCTATTATCTTTACTTATTCCCGATGTTGTTTTTGTAAAATGATCATTCATTCCTCTCCAGCAACCACTCTGTCCTGCTCAGGTAATTATCATGGTGCTGTGAAAAAACTTTTAATTGATAAAAAATGACCGTTAAGAAGTGAAAAAAAAAAAAACTTAAATTAACAATCATTAACGACAAATTCCTTTTCCTTATTGTAATTATTCATAGAACGACAAATTCCTTTACCTTAATGTAATTATTCATAGAACGGCAAGAACTGCAATTAAAAAAAGAAATGACTGCAAGATAATCACGATTATCCATTTTACTGACAGATTAATTACCTTAATATTTCATCATTTATCTATATCAATTGATGGCTTAATAAATTACTGCAAAATAATAGTAAGTGTCCATTTTATCAGAAGGGAAGAGTTTATCTATAGTAATTTTCCACAAAGTAAATTAAAGTCTTTTACTCCTCTTACTCTCTCTCTCAAAAAAATAAAATAATAATAATAATAATAATAATAATAATAATAATAATAATAATTATAATAATAAAGGAGAACAAATATGTAATGTCAGAAACAAACTCATTGTAATTGGCCATGTAATGTGGCTTGACATTTATAGCATGTACAAAAATGTCAACAATTACGCCAACAAAAAAAAAAAAAATGATAGAGAGAGAGAGAGAGAGAGAGAGAGAGAGAGAGAGAGAGAGATGCTTGATGGATATTAATATGTAATAATCATACTTCTTACCCTAAAAGCTTAAACCAGACACACATCATGGCTCTGAGATTCCTATAGTATGGACATATTAATCATGTACACGTTTATATGCACACTGGCGCTATAGGACCGCGGTGGGGTACAGTGTGGTCTTAACACGTTATCTTTCCGACAAATGTGTCATCCTGAACCCGAGGCTTTGAATCTGTGAACATGTTCGGGACAATTTCTACTCAGATAAGTGGGCATTAAAAACCAAAGGCTTCGGTGTATGACAGCATTCACAGCTGCAGTAAAACGGACCGGGCGATGATGCAATAGCGGGACATCACGGTACCATTTTATGACCTGGTTTCATGACCTGTGTCTGGGTTGACTTGATTGTTTGTTTTTTTTTAACATGAAAATGTTTAACATGAAAAACGTGATGTCAGGGATGTTTTCATTTTAATTTAAGTTCTAGGTTGATTTTGGATTTGAAATATTTTCACTTGGTTATTTATTTATTTAGAGTATAAAGGCACGTATTATTGGCAGGGAACCTATTATTTATCCCTATGTGTGCTGTGTTTTTAAAAAAAATTTTATACTTAAAAAATTCAGTTGGAGATATGTGTTTAAAATGATATGGATATTTGTAAAAAATATATATATATATATATATATATATATATATATATATATATATATACACACACACACACATATATATATATATATATATGTGTGTGTGTGTGTGTGTGTGTGTGTGTGTGTGTGTGTGTGTTTGTGTAATACTGTGTATTAACCAGTTATGACCGCATACAGAGTTCCAAGTTTCTGCTTTTTTTTTTATTTATTTTTTTTTTACAGCATTCTCACTGACTTGTTATCATGTTATATCTAGAATTTCAAGAGAAAATATGACAATTAATCCACCACAGTCATGCTACATCGGTAATAAGGGATTAACATTAACATTGAGGTTTTGGACAATGTCTTCTCGGATTACATTAGGGTTAAGAGTTAATAAGGGCAATTTACTCTTCTTTAAATATATATATTTTTTAATTAATATTTGGCATCAACCTGCGTTTCCGAGATTTTAGAGCTGCCCATCGCTGTGATTTTCTGCTCCAGACGTAAATCATTCTGTACAGAACCTGTGGCCAAACAAATCACCAAACATATTTATGAAATAAATAGTGACGAATTTGAAAGAGTTAGGTATTACACGTGATATTTTGTGATATTTTTTAATTGCTCTTACCAGGATATTGCCAAAAATGCCATCTTGTATATTGCTCTGGAACTGTGTAACAGTGTGATTGGGAGCTGTGTGTATGCTGACATTCCTTCGGTTGTCTGATGATGGCGCCATGAGTCTCTCTTGCTTTCTGACAGAATATGGATGAAGAATGAGAGGTGGGTGGGTGGGGAGGGAGGGGATTTTGGATGTTAAACTGATCATTTCCTCTCGCTGAAGCAACAGCTCAGCTCAAACATGACTCACTGAACAAACACATCTCGCACTCGCTCAACACTCTGCCCACCAAACCAGCATCAGATGGGGAGACACATATGGATCTGACCCAAAGCATCTGGAGTTAAACAACAACAGACCCATCAACAAAAACAGACTGAATCAACACCGCCGAGCTAATGGGCAAAGCTCCTCCTTAGCTAAAACCCCAAATGGCAACATACCCGTATCCACCAACACAACACACACACACACACACACACACACACACACACACACTCACAACCAACCTGTCATGTAGCTCATTTGTTCTATCAATCACCCCGAATGCAGTCTTTCTTATGTCTGCATGCTTACTGATTACCCATATTACCTTTCAACGCAGATTTATTTTGTCCCTGCAGGGCCACCGTAGGCTTCCTGTAGCTGGTTAGGGCTCAACCGCAGGCTGATACGACTGTGAACAGTGCAAAGCACCGCAGCATTTCTCCGAAACTACAGCTTGGGCCCGGCTCTTCACCACACAACCATACGAGTGGAGCAACAGCATGTTTTTTAACACAGAGTCTCTGCTTTTCCAACAGCATGATTTATGAAATAATCAGGCGAATAAATATCCCCCTTCCTGCTGTGTGTCTGTCCACAGGTTCTGTACCGAATGAGTTACGCCTGGAGCTGAAATCACAGCGACGGGCAGCCCGGAAATTTATAGTGTTCGAGAACACACAGGCTTATGTCTATCAAACGAAAAAAGATAAGCTTAACGCACTGTAAAGTGCATGGTTTTAGTATTACTCTTAACCCTTAACCTTAATCTGAATCAGGATCTGAAGAGATGCTGGCCAAAATAAATAAATAAATAAATAAATAAATAAATAAATGTTCCAAGAAAAAAAAAAAAAAACGATTGATGAAAAAAACCCGATCCTGAACTGCGATGCGAATTTGTGGGTCTAGAACGCAAGTTGGCAAGCGTTCCATAGTAACACAAAACCAGTGAAGGACACAACAAGACGCTGATTAATCCTGACACTTCCAAACAGACAATTTGAAACATAAAACCAAAATTTGAAGCTTGGGCACTTTTTTTGAACCCATAAAGCTAACATACATATTTCAAAGCTGCGTTTTCAGATTCCCGAACTGCCGGAGTGTGTGTACGGATGAAATTTGAACATTTTTCTAATGTCATATCATATTTCATCTCGCTCCATGTCCAAACTAAAGTATCCCGAGCAGGCGGCTAGCCGCTGGCCTCGGTGGTGTAGACGTGACGGCTATTTTCCCCTTGTAAGAGCGTCAGCTCAAGCGTACTAAGATTTGGCTGAAACAACGATGGCCATGGAAAAAGCTCGCTGTACGTTTTTAACACCAGATATAGATTAGTTTAGACAAGTAACAAGCGAACAGCTCTCTGTTTAATGATAGTGGGGTTGGGTTTTTTTGTTTTTTTAACTTAAACCCTGTCATCAATTTGTTGATGCATTTGGCCAGCAAGTGTGTAAATTGCAAACAGACTTTAAAAAAAAAAAAAAAAAAATTGAGAATGTCTGGAATGTTGTGAAAACTTGTGTGAAACCTGAATAGGAACCTATATAGAGAGAATAAATAAATGTTCTTGAACGTACCAGTCAATGTATGTGTTATATCTATGTTATTACACAATTACAATATGTAATAGCTATTTAATTACGTTTTTTGCAAACGGCCGTTGAGTTCATGAATCTGATTGCTCAGAAGGTGTTGATAAATGTTCTGTAAGAGTAGTCTGTAGCTTCAGCTACAAACCACAGGCTCATAATAATGTACTCGTATATTATCATTTCTATAGGAACAACTCGTTCTTAGGGACTTGGATCTTGGACACTGCACATAAAGCTTTTTTTTTTAATGTATTTTTATTTAACGTTATGGTTTTTCGATATTACCTTTCATGTAGTGTGTTATAGAGCTGTTTGTGAATGTAAAAACGTCTGCAATGCTTCAAAAATCAAAGTGCACGACAAACAGGGTTATTGACTCACAAATAAGGAACCGATTCTAAAGCAGACTTTACTTCCTGTACTAACCTGCGTAGGTTTGAAATATAAACCCGCGTCTGGTGTTCATCGGCCGCTCGCGAACAGACGGAGCTGAAACTGGTTATGGTAGTGGGCGTTTCCTTTTCGACACACGCTGACCAATCAGAGCAGAGTATGCTCTCTGAAAGGAGGAGTTTCAAATGAATCCTTTGGAGCGGATCATTGAACGAGTCGTTTGTGACACGGGGGTAATACTGCGATTTCAATTATGAGCACATTAATGTGTTTTTTGGATGCACTTGGATGCACGTAAATCTATTGTTTGAGACTTTAAAAACAAAATTAGGCACGTTTTGCAAGCACTAATTGTAAAAGGTCATTAGATATTACAGATGAAAACATCAAGAGAACAACCAAAAATGAAAGAACACATACACACACACACACACACACACACACACACACACACACACACACACACACACACACACACACACACAGTGTGAGATTTTCTTCTATACATCCAGCTGTGTGTTTGGGTGAACATCCTAGTCTGGGACTGTAAAAACAATGATCACCTCAGACGGTCAGAGTGTGGCAAGGATGAAAGAGTTTCTCGCTCTGTCTCTCCTTCTCTCTCTCTCACTCATTCACTCTCTCTCCCTCTCTTGCTCTCTCTCTCTCACTGTCTCACTCTCCCTCTCTCCATCTCTCCCTTTCTCTCTCTCTCTCTCCCTCTCTCACTCTCTCTCCCTCTCCCTCTCTCCCTCTCTCTCTCACACTCTCTCTCACTCTCTCTCTCCCTCTCTTCCTCTCTCCCTCTCTCTCCATCTCTCTCTCTTTCCCTCTCTCTCTCACACTCTTTCTCTCCCTCCCTCGCTCTATCTCACTCTTTCTCTCTCTCTCCCTCTGTCTATATCTCTCTCTCACTCTCTCTCGTTCTCTCATTCTCTCTCGTTCTCTCTCTCTCTCTCTCTCTCTCTCTCTCTCTCTCTCTCTCTCTCTCTCTCTCTCTCTCTCTCTCTCTCTCTCTCACACACACACACACACACACACACACATGTATATCATGTAGATAAACCTGAGAAGTGGGACTTAACAAACTGCAACTACTTCATTACTTGTACTTAATACTTTTTTTCAAATACTTGTTCTTTATTTTTTTTTTTTCTTTCAGGATTGTTTTTTATTCACTCACTACATTTGAAAGGAAAAATCTCCAAAATGTACATATTTTTGGAATCATAAAAAAAAAAAAAAAAAAAAAAATTTAAAAAAATCTATAACAGTCCTAAAGTCTAATGATGGTAGATTTTTTTATTTTTTTTTACCTCAAAATTCTTCCTCAAAACTAAAAAATTAAATTGCATGCACGTGACCTAATACCTGCCGCTGTTTGTTGTTTACTGACAGTATTCGCATGAATGTTAGCAGAGTAGAGAGCTTTATTGCCATTCTAACCATATACAGTAGAACAAAATAGCATTCTCTATAATTCCTTGGTGCAATGTGTTACAGGAAGTGATCTAGTTTGTACTGTCTGAGTTGATGCTAGCTAACGTCTGAGAGATTAATGATATAGCTGTTATTAGCGTTACAGTCGGCCCTCCACATCCTTGGGTTCGCAGGTTTGATTATTCATGAGTGTGCCATCAATAATTAAATGGGAATTTTGCAAAGTGAGTTTTGTAAAGTTTACTAAGTTGTAAATGCATAAAAGAGATTTATAATCAGTCTATTTATCATTTAATATCGTAAATATTAAATGCGGCTGGGGCGGCTGTGGGTCAGGTTGTAGAGCGGGTCGTCCACTAATCGTAGGGTTGGCGTTCGATTTCCGGCCCACGTGACTCCACATACCGAAGTGTCCTTGGGCAAGACACTGAACCCCAAAGTTGCTCCCTATGGAAAGTTAGCATGGCAGCTCTACTACCATCGGTGTGTGAGTGTGTGTGTGTGTGTGTGAATGAGTGAATGAGGCACAGTGTAAAGCGCTTTGGATAAAAGCACTATATAAGTGCAGACCATTTAAATATAAACAGAAATTTATTATAAGACGTTATATTCATGTAAAAAGTTTCAGTGCGCTAAAGGCCCGTGGACTGCGCACTCTGCCACGCTGTATGTCTCAGTACTAGGCAGCCTCACTCACCTGTTTTATCTCTCAGTGTGCGGTGCACCTCGTGTTTCTCTCAACATCTTAAATAATCGACGGTAATCATGGGTCCAAAGCGTAGTGCTTCTGAAAGCGCTCCCAAGAGTCATAAGAAAGTGAACACCTTTCAAGAACAGATCAAATTATAAGATCTGCTTCATACAGCGAAGTCAGCTGCTGCGGTCATCCACCATTACGCCATCTGTTCTAGTACAGCGTACAGAATTGTTTTACTTTTTTGTGTGTCGAATATGGAGAATAGAGATATTCACAGGGGTCCTGCACCCCTAAAGCCCCGCTAATGTACAAGACCGACTGTACTTCCTTGGTGAATATTGTCAGGATGGAAGGTTAATGTGATTCGAGGCCTTTGCCTTTGTGACACCTTAGTGTACGTTCACTTTCATACATGAAGTATTTAGACATTCGATCTTTTTATATTATGAATCAAGAATTTGATGGTGTAGTTGAAGTTTTATTGTTTGTTTCTGCTTTTAGTCAAGTAAGTAATTTGTGTACTTCTGGTGAAACACAGATGACACCACCACTAATGAAGCAACACAGATTAATCATACTTGCAACACACACACACACACACACACACACACACACACACACACAACTGTGATAAAAGGTAAAGGATTGTTGTTTGCATTGTATTTAGTTGCAGTGGTGGAAATCACAATGCATGTTTGACTGGTCACTGGAATGGAACTGGTTTAACCGAAACCTCCAAAGCAAACGAATATATTCTGTGAATGAAAAGTTGGAAAGAGAAATGGAATAAAACCCACTATGGCTCTAATAAACATTCACAATAGTATTGTACACATTTGAATAATCGTCCTAATTTTTGAGTAGTTCATAAAATAAATCTGTGCTGAGGGGGTCTGTGAAACCCCAAAAGTCTGCAAAAAAAAAGTTTGAGAACCCATGAGCTAAAGAAATGACACTCTATCCAAGAGATTAGTAAACTTTTCCTCACTTGATCTCACACACACACGGCAATAACGGCACTTCTGACACTTCCAGCTCAGCATGCTTGTCTTTGTGTTGTTCTCAAACTCATTAAAAGTGGGAATGCTAGGTTTGGCTCACGAGAAGAAAAGACTTTGTGTTCGACCACATGTCGAGAACAATGTGTTTGAACTGCTGCATTGTGGGTGATTAATCGATGGCATCAGTGAGCGGAGCAATTTTTATAGGACTGACCATGCGGAATCGTACACGGGATGTGTGTGTGTGTGTGTGTGTGTGTGTGTGTGTGTGTGTGTGTGTGTGTCTGTCTCTTGTGTGTGTGTGTGGGGGGGGGGGGGGGGGTGCGGGGAGGTAATATGTGAGTAACAATGCCACATCATAAATAAACCCAACACTTAAAATGTCCATGCAGTAAACTGCTGTCTCATACTGATGACCTCATCATGACAGAAGCTCCTCCTACACACCCCGGGCCCAGCTGCTAATCCAGCTGTTTCCCAGCAGTAAAGGATAAAATCATGAATGCAGACATTAGAATTAGTCTTACACAATTAAGCAACACAATGGAAAGCACGCACGCACACACACACACGCACGCACACACACAGCTTGAATGTCTCAGCATGAACGTATAAGTTTAGATTGAGGGTTAGCGCTCTTTTGCAGCTCTTTACATGTCTTTTACAGCTTTATTCTGAAACGTGGTACGGAATTTACTTCCCTTTTAAACAATTCCTGTAAATTTCAAATGAGCCCAGTATCGTAGCGCAGAGAACATTATACATTTGTAAACAAAAAAAAAAAAACAGCATCTTTTTGATCTCTTAGAAGTTAGGGGGCACAGTGGCTTAGTGGTTAGTACGTTCGCCTCACACCTCCAGGGTTGGGGATTGAACCGTGTATTGAACCGTGTTTCCACGGTTCCCCCAGTCCAAAGACATGCATGGTAGGCTGATTGGCGTGTCTAAAGTGTCCGTAGTGTATGAATGGGTGTGTGAGTGTGTATGTGATTGTGCCCTGTGATGGATTGGCACCCTGTCCAGGGTGTACCCCGCCTTGTGCCCGATGCTCCCTGGGATAGTCTCCAGATTCCCCGTGACCCTGAAAAGGATAAGCGGTATAGAGGATGGATGGATGGATGGATGGATAAACCCTCTTAGAATAGATCCTACAGAATATTCTGTAGAATGAACAGCACGAACACCTCAAGACTAGATGCAATCGTAGAAAAAGTTTAATCTTGGATTATCAGTAATATTGCATGTCAGAATCACTTTATTGTAATGTAAGTTCAAGTTGCTTCAGTGGATAATCTCAACTGATAATGTAAAATGCGGCAATCATAATAACTGAGCATATACTACACTTATCCCAGGACCCTTATTCACAATCTATTCATTATCAGAGTTCCCTTCAGTGCGGACTTCAAGGTTGTCAAACGCTGCATATTTTTGGACACGTGTTTTGTTATGGTTTATGTCTCGTCTCCACCCCTGTCTGGTTATTAGTTGTCTCCCTCACATGTTATTAGCAGCTGTTTATGTTTTACCTTTAATTACGTTGTATATTTAAACCCCCGTGTGTCTTTGTTCAGGGCAAAGTGCTGTTTCTGTGTTTTACCGCCGGTACTCAACCGAGCCGTTTGTTCCGAGCTGTTTGACCTTTTTTCTAGTTTTGTGATTTTTGATCCGGTTCTCATTCTCGTTTGTGTTTCCCGTCTACGCCCTGTCCGTGCCCGTCTGCCGATCGCCTGAACCCCCTCGCCTGTTTTGTGCCTGTGATTTTGCCCTACGATTTGGATGTTGTCTGCCTGCCCCTCTTCAAATAAAGCTTGAACTGCACTTGCATTCGTCTCAATCCTGATCACATGACACTCATACTGAACATCTTTTCTGAACAATAACAGGGGCGCACAGTGGCTTAGTGGTTAGCACGTTCGCCTCACACCTCCAGGGCTGGGGGTTCGATTGCTGCGCTGTCTGTGCGGAGTTTGCATGTTCTCCCCGTGTTGCGGGGGTTTCCTCCGGGTGCTCAGAAGGAAACCCCCCCAACACATGCATGGTAGGCTGATCGGCATGTCCAAAGTGTCCGTAGTGTGTGAATGTGTATGTGATTGTGCCCTGCGATGGACTTGCACCCTGTCCAGGACCCGATGCTCCCTGGGATAGGCCCCAGATTCCCCGTGACCCTGAAAAGGATAAGAGGTATACAAGATGGATGGATGGATGTAATAACAGCTATTCAGATATATTCATCCAAAGCACCAGGATTTAAGCATAATTCGTTATTTTTTTAATTAAAAATAATAATAAAATTTCCAATTACATAAAATATTTTGCTTTCCAAGGTCAGGATAACTAACATTACAGAACAGGGAACAGATTTCCCTTTTAACGCTTCTTCAGTTAATTCCTATCAATAATACTCATCAATTTGAAGTGGTTATGTTTTGTTCCGTAGTGACACTTCATGTTACCGCTTCTGACTACACTCCGAATTGATGAGTTAATTGGTTTTGAAATTGAATCAGAAAATAAACGTACACTTCTCATTACATTCATCTTGAAACCTTCATCATCATGTCATCCTTATTTTCTCTTTATTTATTTTTTTTACAGAGAGTAAGCCATCTGTAGACCTAATATCTCTAGCCCTGTAGCTAGTCTCCCGACCGACGAGCTGCCTTCAGTTCAGCTAAATCATTTATAAACCTTGATTGGATAAACCACAGCACAGGATCTGCTATTGGTCAGGTGTAGAGAACTAGATTTGCCAAACTTTTTTTTATTTTCATAAACTGAACATTGCTGCTATAGTATTTTTTGTTCTGTTTGTCTGCTGAAATACTGAACAATAAATGCTGAATGTGTCTCTAACACACAAAAAGACCTATTGATTAAAGGTGGCATCTAGTGCATTTTTTCTCCACTTTTATTGATACATCGCTATCATGCTGTCACACCGATAACGGACAATTTACCAAACAGCACTCTCTCTGTCTCTCTGTCTCTCTGTCTCTCTGTCTCTCTGTCTCTCTGTCTCTCTGTCTCCCTCTCTCTGTCTCTCTGTCTCTCTGTCTCCCTCTCTCTGTCTCTGTCTCTCTTTCTCTCTGTCTCCCTCTCTCTGTCTCTCTGTCTCTCTGTCTCCCTCTCTCTGTCTCTGTCTCTCTGTCTCTGTCTCTCTGTCTCTCTGTCTCCCTCTCTCTGTCTCTCTTTCTCTCTGTCTCCCTCTCTCTGTCTCTCTGTCTCTCTGTCTCCCTCTCTCTGTCTCTCTTTCTCTCTGTCTCCCTCTCTCTGTCTCTCTGTCTCTCTGTCTCCCTCTCTCTGTCTCTCTTTCTCTCTGTCTCCCTCTCTCTGTCTCTCTGTCTCTCTGTCCCCCTCTCTCTGTCTCTCTTTCTCTCTGTCTCCCTCTCTCTGTCTCTGTCTCTCTGTCTCTCTGTCTCCCTCTCTCTGTCTCTCTTTCTCTCTGTCTCCCTCTCTCTGTCTCTGTCTCTCTGTCTCTCTGTCTCCCTCTCTCTGTCTCTCTGTCTCCCTCTCTCTGTCTCTCTTTCTCTCTGTCTCCCTCTCTCTGTCTCTCTGTCTCTCTGTCTCCCTCTCTCTGTCTCTCTTTCTCTCTGTCTCCCTCTCTCTGTCTCTGTCTCTCTGTCTCTCTGTCTCCCTCTCTCTGTCTCTCTTTCTCTCTGTCTCCCTCTCTCTGTCTCTGTCTCTCTGTCTCTCTGTCTCCCTCTCTCTGTCTCTCTGTCTCCCTCTCTCTGTCTCTCTTTCTCTCTGTCTCCCTCTCTCTGTCTCTCTGTCTCTCTGTCTCCCTCTCTCTGTCTCTCTTTCTCTC
>NC_030430.2:21582726-21637726 GCF_001660625.3 Ictalurus punctatus
ACACAATGATCTATTCCTATGCGCACATGCTCACACACACACACATACACATACACACGCTCATTCAAAATACAACTAACACATCATTATTCAAGAATAACTGCAAGCAAAGCCTATTAAAGTTTGACAAGCAAGTAGTAACACACACACACACACACACACACACACACACACACACACACACACACACACACACACACACACACACTGTATGAGTGGAAGAGAGAGAGAAAAACACATACACACTGCCTGCTGGCCATTTGGGGTTGAGATGCAATCAGTCAGATTCCTAAAAGTGTTTCATATCTGAGCACTCAGTGTGCTCAGTGTGTGAGAGACTATCTGATGACAACCTTAAGGAAGAGAAAACTGTGTGTGTCTGTGTGTGTGTTCGTGCGTGCGTGTGTGTAAGTGTCTTTGTGTCTCTCATTCTCATCCTCTCCCCCATTCCCCATTCATAAAATATCAAACAGGCCGAGTCCCAAGGTGGGGGCTGCCCGTGGGGGCCTGACAGTGCGGATATTTTCAGTAGGACCCCGCGGTGTTATTGCAGGTGTCCAGGCAGGATGCCCGCGTGTGTTTGGACAGCAGATCAGTCACACTTTAATTCTATTAGTCCCATACACTGATATGAATATTAGAACCATATCCAGCCAGAGGCAGCCCGAGCTCTTCAGGAGCATGGGACAGGGCAGCTAAAGCCTGGATGTCAAATTAGGAGCGTGTGTGTGTATTCGCCTCTGTTTGTACGTATGTTTGTGCGATGCTTGTGGTTTCTGTGTACCAGTTCAATAATTCAGAACTCTTTGGTCTTAATGTGAAGAGTTTTTTTTTTTCTTCTCCTGGCCATGGTGTATCATTACATTCAATTACATGCTGCAAAACATCAAAAATAGCTCCTGTGTGTGTGTGTGTGTGTGTGTGTGTGTGTGTGTGCGTGCGTGCGGGTGCATGGGTGCGTGTGTGTTGTCTTTAAATGTCAGCTCTAAATGTCAGAGCAGTGCTAGTGCTTGGAAAATGGTACATGATGTCTTCCCAGGCATGTTTAAAAGAATACTCTAGCATTTTTTTTTCTTGAGTTAATGGTAGTGTACAAGGCAGTGAGAGCGGACAAGAGATTTTGACACTTTCCCTGAAACAGACATGAGAGAATTTACAGGGTGTCCCAAAGGCCAAAAGTCTCCATCCATAGGGGAAATTAACACTTTTAGCAAAATGTCTTCCAAAAATTTTCATACTTTGTTTCATATATATATATATATATATATATATATATATATATATATATATATATATATATATATATATATATACACATACATACATATATATATATATTTATTTATATATATGCATATGTGTGTGTGTGTGTGTGTGTATATATATATATATATACACACACACACACACACACACACACACACACACAGAGACATCATATATATATATATATATATATATATATATATATATATATATATATATATATATATATATATATATGATTAGAATAAGAATGAAAAAGAAAAAGAACATATTCAAACCATTCTCACGGTTGGATCAGGAAGCTATCCCAAGGTTGGACTTGGACTTCAACCGGAAACATGGCAAGCACATCACATCACATCACATCACACACACGACACTGTTGCCAAACTCATTAACAAATTCAAAAAGACTGGAAGTGTTGCGGCCAACCGAGAAGTCCACAAACATCCACGGACGAAGGCACAACAGACGTGGTGCTGGCAAACGCACTCCCCTACTGTATGGAGACCTTGGGGACACCCTGTAGTATGGAAGCTGTTTTTATTATAAGAATTTCATCCAAGTTTACAAGGTTAAAGAGAAGAATTCAGTTTGCTGTCCTATCTTTGTCAGGATGAATGATTATAGTGTAGAATATTATTGAACTGAATAAGGATGAAAATGGTCTGCAAATATGCATGTTTCGTGTTATTTGACAGAACTCAACAACCTGCCTTACTCCTTGTTTTTTTTTATCTCAGTATAGGTAAAAATTTATTGTTCGAAGAAAATGATTGTTCTTGATCATCTTCTATATGCTACTGATGCAGTAAGGAGAGAATATGTTGAAAAATGCCAGAATATTTAATAAATAATAATAAAAAAATAATAATCATTACACTGTAAAAAAATAAATAAATAAATAAATGAATAAATACACAATTATAAACTGATAAAATTATCCATGATAACAAAAGTGACTTAATCAATTGATACACTTACCGTACTTCAGTAAAATCATTAAAATCTCGGATTGTTTTAGTAAAATTTATAAGATATTGGAGAAAAAATTTGCCTTAAATTTCCTTACCTGCTTCAGGTAAATGCATTATTTTGACACACAGTTTTCCTGTAAAATCAATGATATTGTACTTTTTGCTGTATTACTGTAACATTCAGTAAGTCGTAATAACAGTGCTGTAAATATTTTAGTACCATTTGCACGCTAAAACATATTTGAATCAACATAATAGTTTGAAGACAGTATTTGATTGTAAAAATGAGGGAAATTATTTACAGCGTAAACGAGATCGTCCAGTAGATTATCCAGATGTTGTTGTCAACGTCAGTTGTGGAAGTCATTGTGTATACTGATTTTTCTTTTTTTTTTTCCTCTCTTTTTAAGTACAGCTTAAACAGTAATCTAACAAATTCTCCATCTGTTACGTTTAATATGCTTCTAAATGCTTGAGCCGTTCCATACCGTATTACTCGATTATTTTCTGGTGAAAAGAAAAGGAACCATAGGAAAGGGGAAAAAAAAAACCATGTCCTGTACTCAATCTAGCACCCTTATGACTTCCTCTGTGGGAATCATTAAAGTTTCAATATACGTAAATCCCAACAAAACGGTTTTCTCTTTCAGAGAGGGTTTCGAGTATAATCCCTTTAGAAAGCTTTCCTCAACGATCCAAAAACCCTTCACACGAAAAAAAAAAATCAATCATCAAGGGCACAATAAATATCGTTTAATGTCCAATTAAGTGTCTTTTTTTTTACTTACATCAGATTCATTTCCTCTGGCTACCAAAAGTACCTTGAGACTCCTATGCCAAACAAAAGGCACTGTTTGGAGGGTTTTTTTCTGAGAGTGACATTTTGGAGCCTGAACTCTAAAAGAGAAGGCAGTCAAGGCCCAAAACAAAGGCGCCAGCCAAAGAATCTGCACATTTCATCTTTCCCTATTCTTCCATCTTTCACTCATTTCACACTCCTGTTTTCCTCATTTCCCCATGCCTCATGTGAAAAATGCTTACATGTGTGTGAATGCTTACAATCAAAAACTCATTTAAGCTTGGAAAAGACGAGCCATCCCTTTTTCATTCACTCTTTCTGCTATACACTCTATTTCATACCGCCTCCATTCCTTCCTTTCTTCCTTCGCCCCCTTACCCACTCGCTCCTTTTTCACGTATAAGGCGCCATTGAGAGATCTTGTTGAAATCAGCATGGTGCAATTGCTTCAAGTGAAACATTTACATGGACGACACCGCTGCCACTTGATACCACTTGAGATCACATCCGGTGATCACTACCCATATTTTCCCCCCGCTTCGTGCTGCCTCCTTCTTTCTTGCTCCCTCTCTCATTATCACGTTGTCAGTCTTCACGTTGGGCCTCTTGCACATGACCTCATCACCAAGGCACCACGAGGGACTGCAGTCTTCATCCTGTCCCCTAAAAACTGGTGGAAAATGTTGACCCGCAGGGTATCAGCACAACACAAATCAAGAGAAGTAGAAGTCAAAATGTTATCGAGTGACCCTTTCCAGACATCAAGTCCATTCAATTATGTCATTTTTCTCCTTGCCATGGAAAATTCAAGCGTTGCTATAGAAACAAATCGTGCACAGGGACTTGTATAGTGGACGCTCCACATCGTTTATGACTATTAATAAACTGATTTTTTTTTTAACGTGTTGCTTAGTTAAAAAATAAGAAAAGATGATCTTTAATATGGAGAAGTTTGTACGTAGATGTTTATTTCAAATTATTGAAGGAGTCACCAGTGTCAACAACTGAACTTTCTGGTTTCTTGATAACATGACAAGCTGCATTTATTTATTTATTTATTTATTTATTTATTTATTTATTTATTTATTTATCTTTATTAGGTTCAAGAAAGAGAAAAAAAGAGAGGCTGGTAAAAGAAATAACAATAATATTATAGTAGCTGTTATAATGTAACTGATAACAGTAACTAGCTTTTCTTGCAGACGTCCCACAACGTTAAATGTACCTGTAAACAGATTTTTAAAAAATAAGATGTCATTTTTAATCAATTAGAAATTGGCAAATATGCTGTGGTATAATCAACGTTAGGAGGTAGGAGTAACTCTGCTTTCGCATAGGTCTACATCACACCACTCAATCACTGCTTATTTTCTCATGTTTAAGGCTATAGTAAATTATAAAACAAGGCAAGTCTAGTTAAACTATACCGCAAATGCATTCTGACAGAAACTGAAACATTTCCCATAACCTTCTGTCAATTAACAGTACTGAGCTATGAAAAGTGAAGAAAACATTACACTGTGCGTATTTATTTAGCAGATGCTTTTACTCAAAGCAACCTGCAGTTGAGTCACAATGCAATCCAAGCATACAGGTGCGCAGTTAAAAGTTTTGCTTAAGGGCTGAACAACTCTGTTGGGTTCTCTGAAAGTCTTGGGATTTCAATCTCACTAGCTTAGAATCTAAACCGCTAAGATACCGTTGCCAAAAACATGTCAAGGAAACACATAACATCAGGTTGATTGAATAGTATCCAACAGCAGCATTAGCTGGATGTTAAAAGTGTGTCTCTGAACAAAGCTAGCAAGTTCGTCTTCTCAGTTGTGATCTATCCATAGAACTAGCTATCGGTGATTAAGTGATTAGAAGGTAAGTGTCCGTTTTGACGGTTATTTAAGGTTTTGATCGGTGTTGAAATATAGGGTCTACTTTGTCCTGTGCGATTGATTGCAGCCACAGCAATAGCCGCACATTGTGTCTTTTGAAACTCTCATGCGTGCACATTTCAGCAATGTGGAGACAGTCAGTCAATCAGGACGGCTTCTTGGCAAAAACAAAAGCTTGGCTTTGACTGAAAAATAATAACGAACAATGAAGTTTTGAGTAGTGTCCAAACTGGAGCCTGCGCTGTCCACTGGCTCACGTTCACACATCCGCTGAAAAGAAGAAATGCTTGGGGGAACAGTAAAGGACGGCTGGAACAGAGAGAGCGGTCATCTAACAGCATGGTTTACTGGAGGCTTTAAGAGATCAGCACCCATCTCTCCATAGACCGGACGCTTGTTCTACATAATCCCTCACTGATTGTTGTAAAATAGAAAAACATTGCTGATGTGTAGGCATAAAGCAGCGCTCACACTGGACTTTATCCTCACTCATTTTTTCCATCAAGGTTAGGCAATTATGGGCAGTCTGATTTAATTACAGTAATGTTAAGCTTGTTTGTTTGTTTGTTTGTTTGTTTTGTTGCAAGATTAAGAAAATATTAAGGCAAAGACAAGCCGATCCTCTCATTTTTTTTCTAGAAAGGAGATCACAACCTCATTACCTGTTGGCTCACATGGCCAAGGTAGGTGCAGCTAAAGTTTACCTAGATGATTTTGGAAAACGGAAGCAAAGTCCTTTCTTGCATTCCCGTATCCTTTCCTGTTCAAGGGAATCAGATTTTCATTAGAAACATTTTAATCGCCTGCTTACAAATACTTCATTCACTGAAGTTCTTCATTACTTGTAAGGAGAGAAAAAAAAATGCATGCATTCAGCAGCTTCAGATAAACACACATACACACACACGCACACACACACACACACACACACACACATTGTGAGAGCACATGGCTCAAATGAACACCTCACACATCCTCACCATGCAAGGCAAAAGAACCTGAAAGTGATTTTCTGATTCCACTGTAATACAGGCTACAGGGTTTCCCTTTACTGATCACTGCAGGTCTCTAAAGAGATACACATGAGTTTTACAAATAAACAACATAATAACTGTGATTCCTGTGTTATAAAAGAGCAGAGTATGATGTCATAGTAATAAAACAGTTGAAACTTGAATAAACATAATACTTTATTAGCATTTGATAATTATTAGCATAATAACATTATTAACATATGTGCATAACAACATCAATAATTATTAACATAAACAGCATAAAGAGTCCTTTTGTATTGTAATGAAGTAGTTTTATATATATATATATATATATATATATATATATATATATATATATATATATATATATATATATATATATATATATATAAAGTCTGATTTAAAAAAAAGAATCAGGTAATCACATGGGATTATAATTTATCACAAGTTAAGACCAGGCTATTTTGTTTGTTTGTTTGTTTGTCTGTTTGTTTGTTTTCGTTTTCCACGACATTTGGAGGAGCCCAAATGTAGCTATATCAGGTATAATAATGAAATTACGATTCATGATACACTCAATGTTTTGGTGTTGGGTTTTTATTTTTAACTTTTTTTTATTCATTCATTCATTCATTCATTTATTTATTTATTTTTGGCCAGGCTAACGTAATTAGAACCCAGCTGCCTGTGTATTTACTTTATTAACATAAAGACAGTAAAGAGCCAATGGTAATGCGATTCTAATTGCAATGTATTATGTAATATATATATATATATATATATATATATATATATATATATATATATATATATATATATATATATATATATATATAAATTTACAGTTTGATTTTTTTAAAAGTCGGATATAATGATGTCATTTTGTCAAAGACAATTATTTGTACAATAAACAAACAAAGAACGTTGGGTCGGCTGTAGGTCGGATGTAGTAGCTAGGTATATTTTTAAAGAAAAAAAAAAACAGAGCCCCGACGTATTTTCAAATTGCGATTTGAAAATAATTTGTGATTTATAACCATTTTTTGCGGGTTAATGCAAATAGAAACCGGCTGCACATCTGCTGTGTACAAAAAAAAAACCGTTGCTGCAGTTGTATATTCAGATGTAGGATCTGTATTTTTAAAATCTATTTAAAAATATTATAGGCTATAATAATGCGATGTTATATAATAATGCGATTTGATATTGAATTATTATTTCTAACATCTTAATGCAAACAGGAAACGGCTGCATTTAGCGTGTATATAAAGAAGGATGGAGAAGCTCAGATTACATGTACCATATATTTTTGTATAATTTTATAAATCACCTGTATAAATCCAGCTCGAGAAATTGGGGTTTTCAATGTAAAATTCTAGGCTACATACTGTTAATATTGTTATATTGCTTAATATTGGTACTTTGTATTATTTATTATGTAGCCTGCTTATGTCGCACTATATATATATATATATATATATATATATATATATATATATATATATATATATATATATATATATATATATATATATATAGGCCACACATATTTTCTCACCTGTGTCTGACAGCGTTCCCCGGAAGGTCCCGTCACAGGAATTCTTGCGCTAATAATTTTCAGTGTTCACACTCCACCGAGGCTGACCTCTGACCTCCCTAACCCCACCCCCGCCCCCTGTCTTTCTACACTCGCGCGCGGAAATATAATCTAAATAGTTAGGACTCCGCCGCCATAGGTTCTGGGTTTGCATCCGCGTCGCCTCATAAATACTTCCATTAATACGGTCAATACATCAGTTTATATTGAGCACAGTGAGAAATAACGGGGGACTGGGTGGGGTGGTGGGGGGGGGGGGGGGGGGTGAAATGTGTGGTATCCTGGTTGATTTCGCGCGCGCGTATAGTTTCATGTCAGGATGCTTCATGGCGTTTGGACATTTGGGGTTCGTGTGTGTGTGTGTGTGTGTGTGTGTGCGCGCACGGGTTCCCCTGTCTTATACAGACACATACACTTCAGAACAGGATATCACATTCTCTCTCTCTCTCTCTCTCTCTCTCTCTCTCTCTCTCTCCCTCCCTCTCTTTCACACACATACACACAGATGCATTTTTTTTTTTGCTTGGTGTTTCTACATACCGGCGTTCCTCGCGCTGCCACTTCCGCTATAAAAGCCGTTGGCTGAGTGCCACGCGCCCATTAGCACTAGCCAAATAACCGTTAACAATGTGGTGCCCAGACACGAGAGAGAGCGAGAGAGAGAGAGAGAGAGAGAGAGAGAGAGAGAGACTGACACCTGGCCAGGCCTCGCATCTACAACCCTTGCATCAGCACACACTCTTACATTATTCCCATATGATACTCAGGGAAACGTGCTAACTTGTTTAGACTAACATTTCCCCTAATTGTTACACTGGAAGTCAGACAATAACAACCGTAATAACCGTGGAAGCATGGCCCGCCGGTATACCCAGCCCTATGCGCAGGCTACATGCCCATTAGTTTTAAAGTTTTAATCCTACGAGCTAATTAAACACTGATGTCTTCATTTTGAGGAATATAAGCGAGCTGCTAGAACTGAAAAGGTTCAACAAGCGGCTCTGTCACGCGCTAAATAAGCAGATCTGATCGAATCGCACTGCACCGGAAACGCGCATATTATTTATCCACTTTACATAGAGATGAAGCATACTGACTGAAACAGAATACACAATCATGGGGAAAATATGTAGGAAAAAATTCATTCCAATCCTTGTCCTATATATATATATATATATATATATATATATATATATATATATATATATATATATATATATATATATATAAAAATAATTATTATTATTATTATTAATTATACAGAATCAAATCTCAAACACAATTGTATAGCCTAAGTGAACATAAAAACGGTATTTTAAAAATATGGGCCTATATCTTTTTTAAAGCTGCTTTTTAAATTGTGTATTATGCATTTGGAATATTTGGTTAGAAATGGTAGCCTAGATGTATCCAATAGGAACTTTTGCATGCCTGATCAATTGCTATATACTATAAATATTACATATTTAAATTGCTCTGTTATGAATTTAAATTCTTGTTTTTTTTTTAATAGTAGCAAACAAGACTTTTTTCCTATCATTCAATATGTGTCATTATATATTTGTTATATATTATATATTTTAATATTTGTCATTATAGAGTCTGTGGTTTTTCCCGCGACAAACATTTAAGCATTCTCAACAACCGCCATGTAAAAAAAAAATAATAGATAGCAAAAAACTAATTTGTATGTATGTGTTTTGACCATTTTAATTTGTTTGTATTTGTCATTATTTATTATTATTATTAGTAGTAGTAGTAGTAGTAGTAGTAGTAGTATAATTGTTGTTGTTGTTGTTGTTGTTGTTATTAGTGGTGCTTGAAAAGCACTACTAATGTTCTTGTTTAATATTATTGTTGTTGTTGTTGTTGTTGTTGTTGTTGTTGTTGTTATTGTTTTCTGCTGTAGCAGTTATTTGTCTTGTTCTTAATAACATTTCAGTACATCTTAATATTCTTTTTTTTTAATGAATGGAAATACGCAACGGTGGGAAAATACTCAGGTCTGTTTGATTTATTTTTGATTTAAGTTTGATTTTTTACCGAAATGAAGTTTACTGATATGTTACTGTTAAATATCCCGTTAAAGCTTAGACACGCCTTCTAATTTAATGCAGAACGCAATATCCTCTCAGAAATATCTAAATGCCGGCTTTTTATCAGACAGTTGGGGAAACTCCAAATAGGTGAGCACACACATGTGCACTGGGCCTTGTGTTCTTATTTTCTGCCTAAATGCAGGATTTACAGTTTTCAACAGATGATCAACAATAAGAAACAAACCTCATACACTGTGGTTTGGAAACTAAAATCATGTACTCCGTGAGTATTACACGTTATTAAATCAATCGCTTGGGCTTCGGTATCTCGCTTCCTGTTCAAATAAATCATGCTGTGAATAAAAGCCTTGCAAACTCACTTACTTCTAATGTGTGATTACGACATAATAATAATAATAATAATAATAATAATAATAATAATAATAATAATAATAATAATAATAATAATAATAATAATTTAAAAATAATAATAATAATAATAATAATGATGATGATGATTAATAGACATTAGAATATGCCCACTTGTGTAAAATAATTATTTGTGATACTAACTTTAATAGCTATTATTGAAAACTATTTCCAAGGGTCGTTAAAGAAAGAAGAAAAGAATTTTGTAGATTATTACTCGGTCATAAATATATCTGCATTGAACAATTGTAATGTAGCTGTGCAGCACCTGAATTCATTCTGTTTGGAAAAGTGAACAGAGTCGGTAGCATCTTTAAAATCTGCGGCCGAACGCGGTTTCAGTCTGCGGCTGATGATCTCACTAACATACAGTTGAGTTTGCAGTGGGAAGACTTTTATTGAGGCAGCAATCTTCATGTTATTGTTGTTTTTAATTGATTAAAAACTGATAGTCGACACAAGTATTTTATTTATTTATTTATTTATTTATTTTGCTGTGTATATGGAATTTATACATGCATGTAGGTTATATGGATTCAGGCTTAGATCTATTTATTTATTTTGACACTAATTGTACACCATAATAAGCAAAGGCCATACATATTTCGAGACTTTGCGAGAGCTGAGAAATGTTGCGAAATGTGTCTAATTGCACGCGCTGGGAAATAACGCTTTTAATTTATACTCTATGTGGCACTTTTCTTGCATGCTGAAATTTTTTTTTTATGCAATGCAACTGGTAATTATTTTTCTCTTAGGTTAAGTTGTGTTGGTGTTGAAACCTCAGAAACCTAAGACATGATGTTTATATATAGGCTTGCTGCATGTGTCCTCACATACGCGCGTGCTAACGGACACGAATTCTCCAAATGGCCGCGCGCTAATTTGCACCAATTCCAAACTGCTGAGGAGGTTCATCCGCGCGCCACAGGGTGAAACTAAAAATACTAGCCTGCTTATCTTCGTGCGGAATACTTCTTATGGATTCTTTAATTTTAATATGACGAGAATTGATCGTAGCGTTGTTCTTATTGGACAATTTCAGAATTTCACTTTAAAACAGTTGTTGTTTTTGCTTTGTTTTTCATGCTTTAATTCAGCATTACATCCAGTTTATTATGATGCAAAATTTACTGCTACTTTGGGACGTTTTTTTTTTTTACTGAGAAGTTGCATTCTTTTTTGTGTCATGCTGTATTAGCTTGACATCTCTTATTACCGTGCGGAATAACCGCGCGCCCCGTGCTGATCTGGGTGTAGATTTGGTAATTATAATATATGATTGGCTCGTAGGGGCTGGCGGGGGAGGTGATGGGGAACTATGTGGAGCATGTGCAGCCGCAATGTGAAAATGATCACAATGCCGTGACTGCGCCTGTTTCAGGGCTGAGGAGTGATGGTGCACTCAGCCCTGCGGGTTGCCAGATCACTATCACATCCTCCAATCATACAGAGGTGTAAACTTTCCTAATCCGTTTTAAACCATAACAAATAGTTACAGAGGTACATATGAGTTAAACCTTCTGAATCCAAACAATATAATATACACCATACGACAACAATTTATTTTAAATGTCCGATCTGGCAACCCAGTGGCTGCTCATTTTACCACATAAGGGCGGCACGCGCGCCGCGAGGGGAGGAGGGCGACGCTCTGCGCTCTGCGTTCCTATTGGTCGCAAGCTCTGGTGATTGGCACGCGCCTGTCCGGCCTCTTCCAGGCCCTGGTTATTGGCGCTTTAACCGGTGTCGGTCGCTGCCTCTCGGTGTCCGCGCGCGCGTACTGACAGATCAAACGTGAGCGCTTCGAAAACTACGTCTCAGCTTCATTTTTTCTCGTGCTTCTGTTTGATGTCCGTTCTTAAAGGTGAATAAATACCGACTCGGATTGATCGCAGCTGAAGTGGATGCGTTCTGGGTACTTTTTATTTTTATTTTATTTTTTTTAATAAAGCATGGCCGAGAAGCGGCGGTCTCCGTGCACCATGAGCCTGAAGGCGCACGCGTTCTCTGTGGAGGCGCTGATCGGCGCGGAGAAACGGAGGAAACTCGAAGACGAGGATAGCGAGAGCTGTTTTGGGGAGGTAAACGAGGTCGCGAGCCTGGCCGGGAGCGCGTGCGGCGGCGGGCGGAACTGTGACACGGACTGTGACGCTTCCCGTAAGTTCCTGCAGTCAAACCTGGCTGTTAAATATGTTTTCTGTTAAATTACAGCAACCAAAAGACACTTGAGAGGGATAAATGAACAGACCGTTTCAAATAATATTCTTCATGTTAGAAAAGTAGAATGCGAGTTGTTTAGAGATTAATAGAGTTACTGAAGGTTAGTGTTTTGATTCTGTAGACGCAGATTAAACGCCAGGTCTGCGAGATCCCTGTTCTGAGCTTAGATTTCGGAGATAAAAAAAAAAAAAAAAAAAAAAAAAAAACCCCAAACACACACACACACACACACACACACACACACACACACATCATTATCTGCTGTAAATCTTAATGTAGGAGAATCACTTTAGCCTGTATTCACTGTTAATGGGGTGTAAAATTGTGAACTGGTTCTTACAAAAGCAGCCAAACGCACTACAAAAATATTTACAAACAATTAAATAATATAAAAACATCGGAAATCAGTTTCAGGCCATAACGAATATTTAAAATGTTGTATTTTAAAAGTTGTCAGTGAAGGGGTTTTCCTCATAATTTAGTTCATTGTACTCTGCATGACTGTGAATAATAAAATAATAATAAGTGTATAGCTATAAAACATGTGCATTATTATTATTATTATTATTATTATTATTATTATTATTATTAAGTGTTGATGTAGGAACTGAAGAAGTCTTTGCACTGTTATCGATATAAGATATGTATAGTCTACTATTACAGTTAGCCTACAGCAGTGGTGAAGGTGGTTGATATTACAAGATCATGTGCGTTTACCAGCTCACCCACATACACACAGTCTCTAATTAACTGAAGAAAAGAAAAGAAAAGAAAAGAAAAGAAAAGAAAAAAAACAGGGAAATGAGTAAGTAAATAATAGCCTACTGGACCAAAAACCCGAGTGTATATCCTACATTAGCATGTGATTTAGTCCAGTAAAAGCACACTACCGTATACTAAACGACGTGTTACAATTATTCCATAGTTATGCAGACTAATTTATTTTCTTAATTTTTAATAGGGTAGTAGGCGGTTTGTTACATCAGGAGTCCTCGTGCAAAGTGAACCACCAAAACCTGACCTTAAAATAAACAGTAAATATATCCGAGATACAAATTTAATGAAGCCTTGTGTCTGTTTCCTGCTGTCCTTCACGCCATCATTACTCTAATAATGACTAGCTCAGGGGAGTACGACTAAATGTTTGTTATTAAAACATCCAAATGTCCATAAAATAATAAATAAAATAAAATAAAAAATACTTAAAAAAAAAAAAATCTAAAGGACACCAATCATTAAGAGGACAGAATGACGTCTTTATTATTATGTTGGTGGTGATGATGATGATGATGATGATGATTATTATTATTATTATTATTATTATTATTATTATTATAGATTAGTGGCGGAGAGAAGTGGGCGCATAAAAATAACCTTATGTTAAGTTCGCGTGCACACATGAGCTAATAATAATAATAATAATAATAATAATAATAATAATAATAATAATGATAATAATAATAATAATAATAATAATAATAATAATAATAATAATGAATCCCGCGTGTGTGTGTGTGTGTGTTAGCGGAGTGTGAGGATGTGAGCTCGGACAGTCCTCGGCCTGCGTCACGGAGCTCACAGCTGCTCGCGTCACCGCCGCCGACAAGCTCGCGAGCCGCGGACGAGATGCGCGTGGAGCTGCAAGGCTCGGATCTGTGGAAACGCTTCCACGACATCGGCACGGAAATGATCATCACCAAAGCAGGCAGGTGGGTCCATGCTGCTCACGAGCGGTGAGCTAGCTGATAGCTAAACGCGGGTGCAACATGTGACGTTACATAAAAATTCCAAAACCTCACATGAGGCATGTCGGTTTAGTGATGTCAGATTTAAATTTTAATAATGAAAAAAAATAAATAAATATATATATATATATATATATATATATATATATATATATATATATATATATATATATATATATATATTATGTAAGTGCAAAAATAGCAACTATATGCTAGAAAATATACATATATAATTTTAAATCTCATCTTGATGTTTGCCAAATATATATTCCTAATTTTATCATCATTATGAATCACAACAATTTTCTATTCCAGGCGAATGTTCCCTGCAATGCGAGTGAAAATTACAGGACTGGACCCACATCAGCAGTACTACATCGCAATGGACATCATACCTGTAGACAATAAACGTTACAGGTTAAAAACAAATCCTTGTTTATTAAGTATTATATCATATTATATTGTCGCCCTGTAGATACAAAGCTTAATACATATATTAATGCTGAAAAGTGATGCACATACAAACATTTGCTCAAACACACACTTCACTGGTCTGTACAAATGGTGTGATGACACTGACTGCCCTTTTGGGCTGCCCTTTTGCGTGTGTAACCTTTAGGATCTGAAGGTCAGGCGACAAATGTAGCCCAAACAAATGCACACGACTCCTCAAATGTTGAACAGAGGTCTGTTGTCTGTGTGGGATTGATCCTAACTGGCATGTTTTTTTCTCTCTCTCTCTCTCTCTCTCTCTTTTTTATGTGTTAAAGATATGTGTACCACAGTTCCAAGTGGATGGTGGCAGGAAATGCGGATTCACCCGTACCTCCACGTGTGTACATCCACCCGGACTCTCCTGCTTCTGGTGAGACGTGGATGCGACAGGTCATTAGCTTTGACAAACTCAAGCTGACCAACAACGAGCTGGACGACCAGGGCCATGTAAGCAAATTGTTTATATAAAAATATATCTTCTTCATGTTAGTGCAGCAGTTCAGTGTTACTTGGATGTAAATCACTGGATGAGTCAGAACCTGAAAATAGAAAAACAAAGCCCTCATGAAAAGGTCTACTATTTATGTTTGCTGTAGAGACGAAGCGATACCTATTTGAAACACTTCGACTCTGATCTTTAATGAGGTCAAATGTTATAATCAGAGCAGCCTACTCTTTTTATATATCTCTTAAACACACATGTTAGCGATTGTCGCCCGGTGTGCATTTTGTTTTGCTGAATTATTTTAAAGGCCTAAACATGTTGTAATGTGGAAGGTTGTAAACAAACTCAATTGAAAGCATTCCTGCGGCGAGCTGGTCGAAGGCCTGCTCCGGCTTTGAAAATGTGAGCACGTGTGTTTTTATTGAAGTAGAAAACTGCTTCGGTAATTCCTCCGTTTCCCCCGCTCTAAACACGGATGCGCGGAATAATGTTTTCCAGATCATTCTACACTCCATGCACAAGTACCAGCCGCGTGTCCACGTCATCCGTAAAGAGTGCGGTGACGAGCTCTCACCCGTTAAGGCCGTGCCGACCGGCGACGGCGTGCAGGCCTTCTCCTTTCCTGAAACGGTGTTTACCACGGTCACGGCCTACCAGAACCAACAGGTAACTAACACCAAACTCATTAACAGTGTTTCCCGTTAGAACTTCAGCCTGATTTCCTGCCATGATCATGTTTACAGGAGGCTCCTGTTGGGATGCTTTATTACGGCATTGTTCGTTTGGTATATGGTGAACATTTAAAGCGGGTTCAATTCCCATCGCAGTAGTTTTACTACATGAGACCGAAGATCAAAGACGCCTGGGATCTGTCAGCAATACAAACAATATAAAACACCCCATAAAGAACAACCTAGCCATAAATAGTAAGGTATTTTACACATTTATTTAGCATTGCTTATGGAGTTTGCTCTCTTCACCACTGAGGTTTTTGCTGCGTTTTGTGTGCATTTTTCCTGTGTAGCCTTAGTGGGTTTGAGCTTGTAAATTATGCTGTTGTCTAAAATGTACTTTGTTTTTTTTTTTGTTGTTGTTGTTTATTGTTGTTGTTGTAAATATTACATAGTTAACTGAGACAGATTTGCGTGCTTTGCTCTGCATTTTATTTTGCAAGTTATAATTTTCTGATCACATTCGATTTTGAGTAAATTGGTAAAAATGTTATCCATCGGTCCAAAAATAACGGTCCTTTTCCATACACACACACACACACACACACACACACACTCCCAAATGCGAGCATGCGAGCACATACCGCTTTTGTAGCATTTGCAAACACGACTTATAAAAGAACTCCCCCACATTGCATTATGGGACACAGGTCACTTGCAGTGGGCCAGAGGACTCGGCATAACAGGCTACGGGTCAGTAAAGAAACGTTTGAGTGACTCTTTGTGTGCGTGTGTGTGTGTGTTTTCAGATTACAAGGCTGAAAATAGACAGAAATCCATTTGCGAAAGGATTCAGAGATTCAGGGCGAAACAGGTAAAGACACTTACACCCTTCCTACTATTTAAAAATAGATTACATGATGCATTGTATTATTATTATTATTATTATTATTATTATTATTATTATTATTATTATTATTATCATCATCATCAGTATTATTATTATTATTGTTGTTGTTGTTATTATTATTATTATTGTTGTTGTTGTTGTTGTTGTTATTATTATTATTACATAGTAAGTAATTTATTATTACAACAATTATTGCATTTCATGGAGAAACAATTCCACAAAAAATAAAACAGTGTTTTGGAATAATTTTCACAGACACGGTTTAAAAGGCGTCTTTGTTGCTTGTGTTCTCCGTGCTCTGACGTCAGTGTGAAGTTATTTGAGAACCAGCAGGCTATATTACAGGATTATCTGCTAATTATTTTTGCAAGAGAGAGAAAAAAAAGTCCTTCCGAAGCCAAACTGAACAGATCACCAACATTCCGACATGGCCCAGACAAAATAAATATAAAACAAGACATTAAAAACAGCGTCCATTAATTCTCAAAAAAAGAAAAGAAAATAGGTCTAAATGCAAAAGATAAACTCTACGATGCAATAAAAAAAAATCATCTCTGTCCTTGCGTAAAAGCAGGAAAATAAATAAACGCATAAACAGGAAATGGAGGTTGGCCAGTAATAAGGCGGTTGTGGTGCTGGCATGGTGTCTCAGCGGGGGGGTTTTACCCTGCTCATTAGTTTTAAACGAGAACGTTTTTAACACCCTGCTGAATAACACCAGACCACGTGCACCCCACCTCTCCTCTTCCTCCCTCCATCCATCCGTTCCTCTCCCTCTCTCGTTTCACGATTATAGGAGTTAAGTTAAGGAGCTTGCTAAACAAACTGCGCCGTCGGGTAGCTCGAGCGGCACGTCCGATAAAACCCGGGGTCGAGAAAAGTCGAGACATCTTGTGCGAGTTATCGCCTGAGTGGCACTGAGGTAGCAGAGCGGCCATGCTAACGAGGAGCGCTGAGAGCCGACATTACCTCGGCCCTCTCTCCGTGTCTTTCTCTCTCCTCATAAAGCTTTAACTGTGGCTTCCTGCGTTCTGTGTCTGATCCTAGCGTGTGAAAATAATTACAGCCATGCAGAAATACCTGCTGACACACACACACACACACACACACACACACACACACACACACTTTATGTTCCTCATTACTTGAGTACTGCCAAAAGCATGGTGATAAGAAAAGGGGCCTGGAGTAAGATGGCTGCCAGGGTTGGACACTCAGTAATGGCAGCCAGCGCCTGTTCTAGCGGCAGTGTAGAGATCTGCTTCTTTAAATTTCACTATGTTTGGTGAACAGTATGTTGTGCTGGAATGTGCACGTTTTAATAACTGGTTGTAACACATTAGTATTTTAAAAGCTTCAATAAGGGTTACATGAAACAATGTTGAGAGCTAATAATGAACGTATTACTTCTTCGGTTTCGTTCTCGTTCAAGTCGCGTTGTGTTTGTAGCTGAGTGAACAAACTTGATTATTTTCCTATAACAACACTTCGCAAACTGTATTATTCCCCTTACAATACAGCAATTTGCCAGGTATTTACATATTCCATTTATTCTTAACGAACAGTATGTTGTAAATGTAAGCGTTTGTACCTGTAGGTGCGTTTAATGTTTTGGAACTTCAGCGAATCAGGTTCCTGTTATCACTTACATTGAAATTAGTAAGAGAAAACAACACAGCTTGTCATGTTACCGATAACAATGTTATCTATCCCAAAGACTTTCTCGTGGCGGAAAACGTACCGACCATTACAAAGTGCTGACGCTGGGGACTCCTTCCATAAATAAATAAACCAAATAAACATCTCCTTACAGAACTATTAAACTAATCAACAATTTATACATTTTTCTTTGTTAAATAACAACACAAATATGTTCGTTATTAGCCGTGGATGACGTCGAGTGTCCGCCGTACAAGTCCACGTGAATGAGTTGTTGCCATAGAAACAATAACATATTAAAAAGAGACCATTAATATAAATAATATTTGTATTACAGCTGGCAATACTGTCAGAACTGCTGACCAATCAGAATTGAGAAAGCAAAAGCACTGTGGTTTAATTAAGCTTAAACGTGGCTTATCGGATCAGCGATTAACAGGTTAACATTTGGCTAAATCCTTGACCCTTGATGATCATAGATTCATCTAAAAAAAAAAAAAAAAGAAAGAAAGAAAGAAAGTAAACAGCAGTTATGTTACTCTTGAGAATGACACTTTATTGGCACTGTTGTTTTTGTAGTATTTGCAGTCTGTCAGATATATGCTGGCATTTCAGAACTTCAAACCAGTTCCATTAAATGAATGTCTTGGATTAAAAGATGCTTTAAATTATATCCGAATTATTTTTACATAAAGATTCAAGCTTGCTGCATGTGGATTAATACATTTGTGTATTTAATCCAGCATAAAGCGTACTCTCTGTACAATGTGGTCTAAGAGTTGTAACGTTGCAGGATGGGTCTGGAGGCTCTGGTGGAGTCGTATGCTTTCTGGAGGCCTTCACTCAGAACGCTGACGTTTGAGGATATACCAGGAATGGCAAAGCAAGGTACAGACATGACCGGAATAATTATTTTACTTATTTACTTAGATTTAAAAATGCACCCATGTTTATGTGTGTGTGTACAGTATGTACATGTTCATGTTTGTGTGTATGTGTATGTGCATGTGCATGTGTGTGTGTATGTGTATGTGTATATGTGTGTGTATGTGTATATGTGTGTGTATGTGTACAGTATGTCTATGTGTATATGTGTGTGTTTGTGTACAGTATTTGTATGTGTATGTGTATATATGTGTGTATGTGTACAGTACGTGTATGTGTATGTATATATGTGTATGAATGTGCATATGCATGTGTACAATATGTGTATGTGCATGTGCATGTGTATGTGTATATGTATATGTGTGTGTATGTGTACAGTATGTGTATGTGTATGTGTATATGTATGTGCATATGTATATATGTGTGTGTATGTGTATGTGCATGTACATATGCGTGTGTATGTGTACAGTATGTGTATGTGTATATGTGTGTGTATGTGTAAGTGCATGTGCATGTGTGTGTGTATGTGCATATGTATTTGTACAGTATGTGTATGTGCACGTGCATGTGTATGTGTATATGCGTGTGTATGTGTACAGTATGTGTATGTGTATATGTGTGTGTATATGTATATGTATGTGTATGTGTACAGTATGTGTATGTGCATGTGCATGTGTATGTGTATGTGTGTATGTGTGTGTATGTGTGTGTATGTGTACAGTATGTGTATGTGTATATGTGTGTGTATGTGTACAGTATGTGTATGTGTATATGTGTGTGTATGTGTACAGTATGTGTATGTGCATGTGCATGTGTATGTGTATGTGCATGTGTATGTGTATGTGTGTATGTGTGTGTATGTGTACAGAAGGTGTATGTGTATGTATATATGTATGTGAATGTGCATGTGCATGTGTATGTTCATGTGTATGTGTATGTGCATGTGTATGTGTGTGTATGTGTATATGTGTGTATGTGTACAGTATGTGTATATGTGTGTGTATGTGTACAGTATGTGTATGTGTATGTGTGTATGTGCATATGCATGTGTACAGTATGTGTATGTGTATGTGTGTATGTGTGTGTATGTGTACAGTAGGTGTATGTGTATATGTATGTGTATGTGCATGTGCATGTGTATGTTCATGTGTATGTGCATATGCATGTGTACAGTAGGTGTATGTGTATGTGTATATGTATGTGTATATGTATGTGTATGTGAATGTGTATGTGTATGTGTATGTGTATATGTGTGTATATGTGTACAGTATTTTTATGTGTGTGTATGTGTACAGTATGTGTATGTGTACAGTATGTGTGTGTATGTGTACATTATGTGTATGCATATATGTGTGTGTGTGTATGTGCATATGCATGTGTACAGTATGTGTATTTGTATATGCATGTGCATGTGAATGTGTATGTGTATGTGTATATGTGTGTGTATGTGCATGTGTATGTGTATATGTGTGTGTATGTGTATGTGTATATGTGTGTGTATGTGCATGTGTATAGGGTGGTGTATGTTTGTGTTCTTTGCACTGAGTGGAAATATGTTCTAATTTGGTCTGGGTGAAATACTGGTGAAGACATGTTCAAAATATTGACAGTATATATCATGGTGTTTGAAGAAAAAAAAACCTACTGAAATACTGTTTTGTTTTGTTTTGTTTTAAGGTAAAAGTTATTGGATTCTTTTATCCTTTTATAATCTTAACCTATCACTTACTGCATAGAAACAAGCCAGGAATCAACCATGTCAAAATACACTATTTTACAGTGGACAATCGAGAGTTGCTATGCAGCAGCAGGGCCTATTCTTCCAAAGCGTTATTCCCCTGTACCACCCCTGAATTATTCAGTAGTTATGCATAACGTACATAACTGTAAAGGTACGTTGTGCAGTTGCATCCCTTGAGCTTTAGTGGTTAAGATCATAATAAAGGTTCCTAAGAATTTGTTTATTGTGTGGGTTTGAGCGATCCGCAGCTGCTCTGTTTATGGTGGATCCAAACTGGTGCGCGGGTGGTGCGAATTTCAAAATGATGTAATCATGGTCAGTGCAGCCATGAGCTTTGTAAATAGTTTTCGATCATGGGAACCGCGCACTCCTTTCATCTTCGTTCACTCACTGCCAAAAGTATAAACCCCAAGACAGTTCAGCACTTTTGCGAGTCGATTCAGGGTGAACACATCACTTGTCTTTGTCAGTTCCCTCAAATTTAAATGTAGAAACAATGTTTGCAAATATCTACTGATTCTGCTATAGTATCATTTTATCATTACTGTCCAATACGAGTTGTAATGTGCCGTATGTGTGTGTCCTGCAGGTGCTGCAGGCTCTCATGGAGTGGTTGGGTCTTCGGCACACACACACTTACTCACTACATCCTCATGCTCCTCCCCAGCATTTCACCTGGCCACAGGGGCGGGGCCCGTGTGTGACTACTCAGCCTGCAGTCGAACCGGCCATCCTCTTCACCGATTCACCACGCCCCTCACTGCAGACTCGTACAGCCGATTGGCCAGCCCTGCAGCCGACGCCTTTTCCTCGAGCAGAAACCCTGCTTATGTGGGCGGGTCAGACGGAGAGGCGTTTTCCTGCACACAGACTGGCCTTCCAATCCAGATCCCCGGTATGCCTGGTCATGCCCCCCAGCTCCAGTATTTCATGCCCAGCCCTGCTCACAATGCCTTCTCCACCAATCAGAGCGCACAGAGCTCGTACAACGGCTTCCGACTCCATAGTCCGTATGGCCTTTATGGATACAACTTTTCCACCTCACCACGACTGGCTGCTAGTCCAGAAAAGATGGCTGCCACACAGAGCTCGGTCCTGGGCTCGTCCCCAAGCGGTACTTTGACAGACAGGCAAGTTCTGTCCCCTGTGGATGGTCTGCACATGCTCAGTGGGAGTCAACAATCTCTCTTTGACTCACGGACATTAGGGCTGACAAGTTCCACCTCTCAGGTCACTGCCCACATGGCTTGAGCTATGAACTTTGACCTCCCCACCATGACATGGACACAAACAGGTGGCCAAAGCAATCTGGAAGTCTCTCAAAGCTCTCTTTATTGGACAGTACTATGAGATTGTTGACAAAGGTAAGGAATGGCATGCAGTAACATGCAGTATTGAGGAAGTATTTAATGGACCCAGAAAGCCAAAGGAGGAGACTGTGTACTATTTCTAGCATTATTGTTACCTGGAGATTACAGTGAGACCTTAAGTGTTGCCTCTGCGGGAAAAAATAAATAAATTCATATCTCCTACTGGGTTAAAAAGCTCATGCACTGATAGCCATGAGATTGGACTTTAAATGGTTTAGGTGTGGGCGTCTATCCATTGAAAAAACATTTCTGCCGTCAACTAGGACGGAGCTGAACATGGACAGAGCAAGACTGGACACCACGTCTGCCTTAAAAAGTATTTTAAACGTTTGGGGAGCACTTCGCTGTCTCTTTACCGCACACACACACACTTTTCAGTCATACTCTCCCAGAACTAGAGGCCAAAATTGGACTTCTCCATACTGTTAGTACAGCGAACAGTGCCTATTCATCTGAGTGAGTTTCCAAGAGAGACTCCTGGTATGAGCTGACCCAGAATCCGCATTAGCTTCTTACCAACTGAGCAGCCGGGAGCCAGTGAGACCAGAAAGAGGAGGTGGCCAGCATCACAGCATAACCGGGCTTTTAGTTAGGAAACAAATAAAATGTGTAGTCCCACTGGAATCGAGCTTTGAGCTTTGGCTGCCAGTGTATTTGGTACTCTTTTTTTTGGTATTAGCAGAGCTTGCAAGCAGGAAATCAGCAGTAGTCTGTATGGGGTTTAGAGTCGGATGCCCAGATTTAGCGACTCCACTGCTTATGGCCTGAATGACTTCCAGCTAGCATCATAGTTTATGAGGCTTAAACTGAAATTGGAAAGGTAAAGCAACAGTGAGGGAAAAAAAATACTAAAACCGTGGCCCTTATTTACCAAGCAGCAATGTAGAAATTTGATCTGCACTTCTCTACTGAGATGATTTAGAGATATAGGCCACGGCATTGTTCAACACACGTACAGTTACAAATGCATGCTCTGGCAACCTCCGACAGGCTTCTTGGCTTATCCTGGGTCAGCTTTTAGTACCAGTGAACTGGAGCTGAAATGTTAACGCTTCAGTTATTCAAACACGTTTTTTTTTTTTTTTCCTCTAGCAGACATACTGTATTAGCTTTCATATGTCTGTTTTTTTTAAGCAATTCTGTATAAATAAGGGAAAGATTGATATTAATGTTATTGTTGGACGATTTCACTCATGCACTTACAGCAACCTTTTTTTTTTTTTTCTTTGATGTTTGTTAAGTGGCCAAAAACTGATACTTTGGAAATTTTTTGGCCTGGGAATTACAAACAAACCCTATTGAGCCAAATAAAATATATGCATATTGTACAAAATAATAAGACTAAGAGGTTTTTCAGTGTTAATCAATGTATGTAACTGACAGCATATACCCCTGTGTGGAAATCTCTCTATAATGTGGGTGTGTGTGTGTGTGTGTATATATATATATATATATATATATATATATATATATATATATATATATATATATATATATATAATTTTTTTGTCATATATTTACTTATTTAACTTTTAATATACAACCCCAATTTCCAAAAAGTTGGGACGCTGTATAAAATGTAAATAAATGTAAATAAAAACAGAATGCCATGATTTGAAATCTCATACACCCATATGTTATTCACAGTGGAACATAGAAAACATTTAAACTGAGTAAATGTATCATTTTAAGAAAAATTATAAGGTCATTTTGAACTTGATGGCCGCAACACGTCTCAAAAAAGTTGGGACGGGGCAACAAAAGGCTGGAAAAGTAAGTGTTACTAAAAGGAAACAGTTGGAATTTTGCAACTAATTTTGCAAATTATTTTAAATTAAATTTTGCAACTAATTACGTTAATTGGTAACAGGTCAGTAACATGACTAGGTATAAAAAAGTGCATCAGAGAGGCAAATCATTGCATTCTGTTTTTATAATACATTGATTTATATTGACACAGTGTCCCAACTTTTTTTGGAATTGGGGTTGTAAATTGGCATCAGCAGTGTGTAGCGTTGCCATCTTACAGCTTCGCGGTTCGAACCTGAGTTCAGTTTTTTGTCTGTGTGGAGTTTTGATGTCTGCGTGTCTCACCGCGTCTATACCGCGTCCCTCTGGGGTCTCCAGTTTCCTCCAACATGCCATTAGATCGATTGGCTACACGGCAAAATCACCAGTGTTGATTTAACACCCACAGTGTTGAATTCACACCCTACAGTGTTTATATAAGTCCATTGGATTCATATAAACACTCTGGGTGTTAATTCAATACTAAGAATTTTACTGTGTAGACTTAATTGTCCCTAGGTGTAAATGATTGTGTGTGTGTGTGCGTGTATGTGTGTATATGTGTGAATAAATGGATGAATGAATTAAATAGCACCACATTATCCACTACAGCTTTAGACGTATATTTCAAAAGCAAGGAAAATAACTCTATATCCATTATTTATATAGATGGACCTTTAAGCATCATTAAGCATCTATCAGTCAAGCATGTTATTTGAAGATATTAAGCCTTAATGTTTTGACTCTGAATACTCTTAATAACTGAAAAGAAGTATTCACAAAAAATGTATACATTTTTTACTGCTTGGCATCAAATGATATCATTCCAGTGCCTTGAAATGTGACGCTCTCCTCTTTATTATCTGTTATTGAAAAGAAAAAGAAAAAACATTAACAGAAACTACTGCAAAAACTGCATCTGTATCTCAAAGTGTTTGAGTTATAGAGTAATGTCTCACACCAAAACTAAACCAAATAATACAGCGGACATCTACAGGTCCTACAAGTATTCCATAATGCAAAATCAATGTTTAGCATGGATTCTTTTGTAAAAAGAAAATATAAGGGTGTTTTTGTTTGTTTGTTTGTTACAGTACATTAATAGAAATTATAAAGCCAGGTACTACAGTGAAGCAGAGTAGAGAAAATAAAATGTCCTGATGCTATGATGATATGTATATACTAATGTTGCTTGTCAATCAGTCTTGGAGGGTGGGGTTCTCTGGTATTATTGATTTATAGAAGAATAAGTAAGGAAAACATTCTGAGGGCGTTTTCTTATAGGAAAGTAAGCAACGACATGGAGGTATGATGTGCGACGTGATCCGATTGAAAACTTGGCATTCCCCAAAGTGATTATTTTTTTCCTCTTATACCTCAGCAATTTGCTAGTGATTCAATTTTTATTAATAGAAGAAAGATATGTAGTTTTTATCCACGTATAGTTACATTAATGCAGTGGAGCATCCACGAGACATGTTAATTCAAGTTTATTTAAGTTATTACTTACGTCATAGCAGCTGTAAACAGGTGTTCCTTCACTAGAATCTCTAACTAAAATGCAACAGCTTGACCTGTTACTGCGAAACCGTAAAGACTTTCGGAAAAGTTTTACCTCTGACTGTGACGAAGCACTGACACCGGAGACTCCTTCTGAAAATGATGAACGGACATCTTTCCATGGGAAAACGTCGCCATATCAGTGATCAGACACATTCTTTACGTCCGTTTATCCATCATAACAAATCCCTGTCTAATTTTTGTTTACACTGAAATTGATAATGCATTAGAAAGATGACTAATTGCCCAAACTGCTGTTACAGAAAATTAATCAACATCTTCTGACCAATCAGAACCAAACAAGTCAAAGGCACTGTGGTATAAGAGCAAAATAATCCACTCGTAATTATAATCGAGCTCAGCATACGGTGTGTCATGCATGGCTTCATTTAAAAAGAAAAAAAAAAACATGTTTAAAGGAAACAACAGGCTTATAGTGAACATCTGCAGCTAGGATGATGGTAATGTGCTCTAAACAGATGCTACACTGAACATCTGTAACTTGTATGATGGTAATATGCTCTCCAGTCGACTCAGCTCAGGAAGAATTGGAAACAATTCTAATTCTCATTTTATATTTTGTATGTTTTATTATGTTTATATTATTTATTTATTTATTTATTTATTTATTTATTTATTTATTAGGGGTGGGGGGTGGGGGGTAGGAGGTTAGTTGTCTATTTTGGTCCACTATGTAGCACTTCAAAATTCCTGCCCCTAATAAACCTGTGAGCAGCTCTCATCAGCGTGCCACTGATTGGGTGAAAACTTCAAACTAGTGCGAAATTACACGAGTCATCAAAAATGGTTCCTCTGTGTTGCTGGATAGAGTGTAAAAAAAAAAAAAAGACATTACATGGGAAATAAGTCGTTAAACGATCAAGTCATTAAGTTGTTATATTAAAATGGCTGTTGGTGGGAAATGATCACGCAGTAGCTAAGCACACGAGTCCTGTTTGTTAGTGTGCTGTGTGAGGAAGAGGCTGACAGCCAGCGAGGTGCTTCTTGAAGGTGAGTGGGGTTACAGCGTGATGGGGGGCATTTTATTTTAGAACAGAGGAATGACTGGCTTGCTGAATCTGAATAACAGGTGACAGCCTGACCACACACACACACACACACACACACACACACACACACACACACACACACACACACACACATATAACAGCTCAATATCTGGCTCATTATCAGTACACTTGAGTACATTAACACTTTAAGGTTAGCAGGTGCACTGTAGAGCTGATAGTGTGTGTGTGTGTGTGTTTGTGTGTGTGTGTGTGTGTGTGTGTGTGTGTGTGTGTGTGTGTGTGTGTGTGTGTGTGTGTGTGTGAACATGATCATAGAAAGCATATCAATAATTATATTACTACTTGTTTTTTTTTTTTACCTAGCCTACTAGGTTTAAATGTTAAAATTGTATTGTGGCAGTTGTTTACAGTCTTTTACTATCTAAGAAGCTTTAGTTGTACTTTCTGTTTTGACTCGTCACCTCTTCCTTTCCCATCGCACTGCTCGCCAGCAACAAGTCATGATACTCTACACACAGAAACCCAACAGCATCCTGAATAATCTTCTAAGAGATTCGCGGCAGCAGAAATGTTCAGCAGAAATGTTCAGCAGAAATGTTCAGTAGAAATGTTCAGTAGAAATGTTCAGTAGAAATGTTCAGTAGAAATGTTCAGCAGAAATGTTCAGCAGAAACGTTCAGCAGAAATGTTCAGTAGAAATGTTCAGTAGAAATGTTCAGTGGGAATGTTCAGCAGAAATGTTCAGGAGGAATGTTCAGCAGAAATGTTCAGTAGAAATGTTCAGTAGAAATGTTCAGTAGAAATGTTCAGCAGGAATGTTCAGTAGAAATGTTCAGTAGAAATGTTCAGGAGGAATGTTCAGCAGAAATGTTCAGTAGAAATGTTCAGCAGGAATGTTCAGCAGAAATGTTCAGTAGAAATGTTCAGGAGGAATGTTCAGCAGAAATGTTCAGTAGAAATGTTCAGTAGAAATGTTCAGCAGAAATGTTCAGCAGAAATGTTCAGCAGAAATGTTCAGTAGAAATGTTCAGTAGAAATGTTCAGTGGGAATGTTCAGCAGAAATGTTCAGGAGGAATGTTCAGCAGAAATGTTCAGCAGAAATGTTCAGTAGAAATGAAACTGGAGATTGTTAGTTTGAGCTGAATTTTTTTTTTTTAAAAAGGTGGGGGGGGGAAGAGATTTGCGGCGATAAAATTTATATATTCATTTGTGTATACCGATAAGTCAATTTCCATTCCTACATTTCTGGACGGAGTCTCCATTGTCAGTGCTTTGTTACTATCAGTAAGTTTTCTGACACAAGAATGTCTTCCATTTTCTCTGTAACATGCAATTTGCGAGCTGTAAAATATTTGTTTAATTCAAGAGAGCGAGGAAAATATAGAGGCCGTTGAAGGCACAACTGCTTAGAGCTGTTATAACATAAGTTATAATAATGTTACTGAAGAAGATGTTCACTAACATGAAATGTAACTCCATGTGGATCCATCCATCCAGTTTCTGCACCGTTTATCCTATACAGGATGACGTGGAGCCTGGAGCCTATCCAAGGGAACTCGGGGCACAAGCTGGGGGACGGGGTGCCAGCCCAGCGCAGGGCACAATCACACACACATTCACGCACTACAGACAATTTGGAAATTCCGATCATCCTACAATGCATGTCTTTGGACTGGGGGAGGAAACTGGAATACCCAGAGGAAACCTACAAAACACGGGGAGAACTCCGCTCACACAGGGCGGAGGAAGGAATCGAACCCCCAATCCCGGAGGTGCGAGGCAAATGTACTAACCACTAAGAACGCTATGTATATAAAAAAATTTCAATAAAAAATCATGTTAATCAATATACACAAATTGTTGTGGTATAAGCAGATTAAACACTTTGGAACGTGCTGTTTTTGGAAAATAATCAATATTGTGGTGGCAACAGTAACCCTACACATCAGGCCACCTCGCCATTCTTATAACAGCACACTTCATTGTGTTTAATATTCCTTACTTAAATAACTCTCTCCCACCTATTTTATGAGAGGTCCTGCACTTCTGCAGTCCAAACATCATTCTTATGACTCTGCTTCTTTCATACAGCCGACCTCACACACAAGCTGGCCTATATACACAAACTCGTCCCTACGCACAGTATCAGAATGTCTTTCATTCATCTGTAGATCATCCTCAGTGTGTTTTTGTTGTACTGCCAAAAAAGTTCACATCAGTTCATAATAAATAATTCATATTAATATACTGTAATACTTTATCAATCATACCATATTAACATCAGCATAAACTACAAGCAACATCATATAGTCATGCTTACTCAGATATATTCATTCGTGTGTCCCCTGGTGTGTTACATAATGCAAATGATCCACAGTTTAGCCAAAAATACCCTCAAAGAGCAGGGTTCGAGTCCACGCCGGCAGCTCGTCTGCTTCCTCCTTCTTTAACGTATGACTAATACAAACGTATTACAGTAGAGCCTGTGTTTTCTGCCTCACGCTTCCTGTATTTACATGTTGTGGCGTAGTCACTCATGACCGAGCATAAAGTCCTGCACGCTGGCTGTGCAGAGGGGATGGAGTAATTTCATGCATTTTGTGGAAAGCTTTTTAGGGAAATGGAGGGTTTTCTCATCGATGATTTGAGTTTATGTTTTATTTTATTTATTTTTTTTAGAAATTGATGTACAGCTGTAACGCTTGAAGGAATAAATGAATGAATGAATAATTGAATAAATAAATAAATAAATAAATAAATCTTTATCTATTGTGTGTGTGTGTGTGTGTGTGTGTGTGTGTGTGTGTGTGTGTGTGTGTGTGTGTGTGTGTGTACACCAATCAGCCATAACATTAAAACCACTAGCTCGTCTGGTCCAATCCCACAGAAGAGCTACTGTAGCACTAATAGATAGAATGATAGAAAGGTGTCAGAACACACAGTGCACGGCAGATTACGAGTATGGGGCTGAGTAGCTGCAGACCGGTCAGATTACCCATGCTGACCCCTGTCCACCAGGATGCACTATGATGGAGGCAGTGTGATGCTCTAGGTGATGTTCTGCTTGGAAACCTCGGGTCCTGGCATTCATCTGGATGTTACTTTGAGACGTACCACCTACCTAAACATTGTTACAGACCAAATGCACACCTTCATGACAACGGTATTGCGTAATAGCAGTGTCCCCTTTTAGCAGGATAATGTGTCCTGCTACACTGTAAAAATTGTTCAGGAACGGTTTGAGGAGCGTGACAAAGAGCTCAAGGTGTTGACGAATTCCCCAGATCTCGATCCGATCGAGCATCTGTGGGATGTTCTGGACAAACAAGTCCGATCCATAGAGGCCCCACCTCGCAACTTACAGCACTTAAAGGATCTGCTACTAACGTCTTGGTGCCAGATCCCACAGCACACCTTCAGAGGTCTTGTGGAGTCCATGCCTCGACGGGTCAGAGCTGTTTTGGTGGCACAGTATTAGGCAGGTGGTTTTAATGTTATGGTTGATTTGTGTGCACATAGATAGATAGATAGATAGATAGATAGATAGATAGATAGATAGATAGATAGATAGATAGATAGATAGATAGATAGATGTTATGTCAGAGTTGATGTGATGCTAGTTTGACATATGTACATTTAAATTTTTTTTAAAAAAAGCCATAGCCAGTAGGTAAAGCAGTAGATAAAGTTTTTTGCTGCAGTTTTTGCTTCTTCTGCATGACGTCCTATCTGAAGTAACAGCCAGTTGGTCGACTACATTGGTGTTTGGCAGAGCTGAATGCTTAGCATTCTCCATTAAGCAAACTGAGGTGCTGAAAGTCCTACAGCTCAGACACATGCGGTGCAGTATTTAGTGCTGACGTTTGACTACACAGGACGCTGGCCATTAAAGGAAGGAAACTACAAAACTAAGTCAATTCAATTTAGGCAGATAAGCAGAAAATGTCAATATTTTTATGCCAGTTTTATATTTGAAGTTCTGAGAGACCATGGTCATTGCTAAAAAAAAATAATAATAATAAATAAATAAATAAGAAATAAAAATTTTAATACATTGCACTATAGTTTAAAGGAGATTTTAACATTTTTCTCAACCCTCCGCCTGCGAGGTGAATTTCAGTAGCAAAGAAAACACAGACAAGCCTCAATCCCCACAAGACCCCCAACCGACACCCACCCGCTTAAAGACAAAAGACATAACTGAGCCGTTCTCTCTTCTGGCTGGAGGTGAACCCTGAAATGAAGAAATGTCTTGATCAATTATTACTGATCCAACGCTTCCTCTAACCCTAATCCTTCACCCTAACTCCTAACCCTCACAACAACTTAGAACATGAAACAACACCTGAAACACACCGAGTAGTCTCCTTCCCCTTGACTCCACCCAGGTAGGCAGAGCTAGATCAGATCCGACTCCACCCCATGAACAGCGAGGGGCACTTGCAAACATCACCATATCAGTTACAACATATTAGAATGATGGCGTTCATATAGCTTGTGATTTGGGAATAGGTTTTGAGAAGCTAAATGTCCAGCAAGGAGGTGAATAAACATTATATTTAATGGAAGCTTAACCGCATATGGAAGCTTTAGTAAGAGAGTCCACTGAGGTCATGTGAAGCATAGCTGGTCACTCAGAGGATTAAAAAAAACAGACAGGAAGATAATTCACAGTCGTGTGAGAGGACAAGTGGACAGTGTATGTATGTGTGTACGTGTGTGGGCAAAGCACCTGTGCCACTCAGGCCGAGGCTGATGCCTGCTGTGTTGGTGTGTCAGTGAGGCGGGGGAACTCAGAGCGAGTGTCCTGGTGGGTATTTGATGACAGTTGCAGTAATCTGAGGCTCACCGGTGTCTCTTACACTCTTTTAATCTTTGTCATCAAACCTTTCCACTGCGGTGATTAATGGAGCTGTTTGCAGATATGGTCATCCTGAACGCTGATCTGTGGTCTGGCTTGACAAACCATCATTCTGCTAACACCAGCATGTAAACAAATAAAAAAATAAAACAGACAGCACTTATGAGTGATCTCCACCTTCGTCCTTTTCTCATACATTTCTCCATGTCTAATGAGCACTTAGTTACAGCTTAAAGAAACAGACGTCCTCTCTTTCACAGACATGTCTCCTATCTGAGGTTTAATTTTCAGTCTCAGGCTGAAAAATTTCCCAGTTATGTTAGAGAGTGAAATATATATACCCGGGACAGAAATGATTTAATTATTGTTTGATCGGAAACTACAGATTAAAATAATTCAGATGAATTATTCGACATCAGTTGGTTTTTGACCCATTACACATTTAAATTCGTACATTCATTACATTTATGATTATTTTCTTTATCATCATGGTCCAACGTTTCCTACGCTTAAGACTTCATAAGACAACATACATGAACGTGATTCAGTCTTGTCCGCTAGCCCACTGATCAAACTAGGCATGTCTCCAGCTACGTACCTTAACGCATATTAACATATCAATAAAATACCCTGTAATGTACGAAATATTGGAGTAGTACCTGTACTATGTTTTACTTAGTTCATCTTTTCCTTCTCGGGGGCAGAAGAAAGTACAAGGCTCTGGTCATATGATCGATTTTTATTTATTAAGAACAACATGGCATACTTTTTATTTTATCTGCAACATTAAATGTAGCATCCATGAGACAGGTTAGTTCCTGTTATCGTTGTTGGAATAGTTAGAAACAGTCGTTCCCTCACCACCTAGTTAATAAAGGGGGGGGGGGGGGGGGGGGGAATCGCAGCTTGTCATGTTACAGAGAAACCGGAAAACGCGTAAACCCCTACGTCTCGAAGACTTTCCCTGTTGGAAAACGTCAAATTTATAGCAAATTATATAGAACAATTATAGAAAACTAATCAGTTTCTGAATAATTAGAATAGAGAATTTAATGGGGCTCCAGTTTTAGATAGATAGATCAGGATATAGATAGATAGACAGATAGATAGATAGAAAGGGAGGGGGGTATGTGGTGGCTTAATGGTTAGCATGTTTGCTCGCACCTCCGGGGTTGGGGATTCAAATCCTGCCTCCGCCCTGTGAGTGTGGAGTTTGCATGTTCTCCCCGTTCTTTGGTTCCTTCAGGTACTCCGGTTTCCTCACCCAGTCCAAAGACATGTGTTGTAGGCTGAATGGCATGTCCAAATTGTCCGTAGTGTGTGAACGTGTGTGCTAATGTGCACTGAAATGCTCCGTGACTCGAGTTCCCAGGGATAGGCTCCAGGCCCCCTGTGACCCTGTGCAAGATATGCGGTATGGAAAATGGATGGATGGATAAATAAATAAGGAAAGCAATATTTGTTTTTTCAACCTGGATGCAACTAATAATGTTGCAGAAAGCCCAAGAAAGAGCAATAAGCTTCATGGAAATATACTTAACTTCAAATAAATAAATAAGTAGTTACAAAAAGACCCGTTGGTCAAGCAATCCCAAAGCCCATGTGTATACATGAATGTGTGTCTCCTGCTGAAAGCGATATCTTCTATAAATGTCCTTTCTGATGATCGCCAGGGTGCTAAATGATCTTGTCTTTAAACTGGATTACAAATCAAAGTAAAAGCAAGGTCAGCCCATTCCAACTGTCCAGACTCTTAATTACCCACACACACACACACACACACACACACTATTTAATATTACATTATGTTCCCCTCAGCACAGTGTGTACTTCAGAATCATTCGTTTAGCTTTCCAGAGAACTCAGCAGAACTTCCAGGAGGGAGAGGAGGAGAAGAGAGGTGACAGAAATTTGTCTTTTGCACGCAGCATAAATAGTGACACTCTCCCCCCCCACCCACCCCCCACCCCCCACATGCCTTCTGCACTCCCCTCAATCTCTCTCTCTCATACACACGCACACACACACACACACACACACACACACACACACACACACACACACTCCGCTAGTCCCATTAGCAGCAGAATTTAGAGGACGGGTGACCCACCCCCAACCCCCCACCCCCAACCTTTCATGCTATGGCCAGACTTAGCGCTGTCATTTATAGCCCAGCACAACATCAATCTCAGCAGAAGTGAGAAGCGCAAAGAGCCGATGAAACACCAGCCATGATCACTATGTCAGCTGAGAGAGAGGGAGAACAGGACGACAGCGGGAGTGTGGGACAAACCAAAAAAAAAAAAAAAAAGGATGGAAACATAACACAAGAGAGAAAGCTGTAGAAAGCGGACATGGCCATCATTTTTGTCATGTGTTGGTGCTAGTCGACCTGAGACTTTTTGGGGTGAATGACTAGCAAATTAGTGTAGGAGAAGATAAACAGAAGAATGCCATGCAAGCAAAAGAGTGCCATTTCTCAAGTTTTGCTCAAGCTTTTCTTATAAAATCACATTAATAAAATCAAAGATCTAGACCCTGGATCAGGTAGTTACTGCCACACGCTTCCAGGATCTCCAGATCTCCACAAACTACACATGTGGAGTTTTGCATGTTCTCCCACGTGCATACAGGTTTCCTCAGGGTTCTTTGGTTTCCTCCCAAACAACAAGCCTATAGGTTATTGGATATGCTAAATGTGTGTGTGTGTGTGTGTGTGTGTGTGTGTGTGTGTGTGTGTGTGTGTGTGTGTGTGTGTGTGTGTGTACTCGTATGATGTCATGCACTTGCCTGGCGTCCCATTCCAAGTCTATTTCTTCCTCAAACCCGATTTTCCCAGGATACGGTCCGGCTCCAACACGCCCCTGACCAGGATGAAGTGCTTACTGAAGATGAATGAATCATCAGGTTCACTGAAATACTACACTATTACTGTATACTCCGTTAGAACAAAGGCTTCTTGGTGGTTTCTTAGTAAAGTTTTCTTCTCTGGAACCTTTTGTCGTGGGCTTTTAAACCGAACCTTTTTCTATGAGTGCAGAAAGACAATAATAATAATAATAATAATAATAATAATAATTATTATTATTATTATTATTATTATTATTATTATTATTATAACTTTATTTTATAAAGCGCCTTTAAAGCATCTTCTCAAAGCGCTGTACATAAAATCACAGTCCACAGAAAAATAAAACAAAAGTTAATAAGAATAAAAACAACAACATTAATAATAAAAATAATTATAAAACAATCTAAAAAGACATCAGCAGTCGAATGCAAGTTTAAACAAGTGTGTCATGAGAAGAGCTTTAAAAACGCCAAAAGTCTGGGCTTCCCTGAGTTCAGGAGCAAGAGAGTTCCAAAGTGAAGGCACATAGACAGAAAAATCCCTGTCACCTATAGATTTTAGGTGTGTTTGTGGAACAGTTAACAGATTACACTGTGAGGAACGCCGTCTGCGATTTGGGGTGTAAGGGATTAATAAGCCAGATAAGTATTGCGGAGCCAATCCGTGTAATGCCTTGTATGTCAAAATCATGATCTTGAAATCGACACGGAACCTGACCGGGAGCCAGTGTAAGGACTTCAAAACAGGAGTCATATGGTCACATTTTACATACAATAGGTAGTGTAGTATTTTAACATTGTATTTAGTAGAGCAGCTGGTTTGGAAGAAGGTATAGAGTGAATAGATTTGAATTAAAGGGTGGGTTTATTTATTTTTTTTAAATTTGCTGGGGGTTAAATACAGTTAACCACAATGTAGAGGATGTGCAGTAAATACATGCTGGCCTTCAGTTGTCATTTTTGTGATAGACGACATGAGGTGATAGGAGGTGATGCTCAAGGTTAGGGTTGGTTCTTCATCATGGTTTGGTGTTGTCTAAGACTTCAGTCCTGATGATTAACTGTCTTGTAGTGTTTGAAATGTCTCCACTGTTGATTAACTTATCAGCTAATTATCTCGGCAGTTTGATCAGGTGACAGTAGTAGAGAATGCTTCAAGCCGTGCAGTGCTGTATGATCAAATGTGTGTGCGTGTGTGAGAGAGAGAGAGAGAGAGAAAGAGAGAGAGAGTGTGCACCTGTTTGTTCATCAAGTGTTCACATTTGCTATATGACTCATATTACTAGAGCAGCAGTTCACAGTCTGTGTTTCGACATGAGCATGTGTCGGTGTGTGAGCATTCGACCAGCTGGGATTTAACACTACTAAAATTATCCACGAGATCGTAATGAGCGATTGAGCTGTCACACGCACCGTGTGAAATCACTGTGCGGACCACCAGAGCGCAAACGAACGGCCAAAGTCAAAGAAGTCAAAGAATCTAGATAACTTACCTAGAAAACTTTTACATCTAAAAAATAAAGCTGAGATGCTTTTATAGAAAAGGTTTCAATCTCTAGAACCCAAAAGCACTTAGGAGTGATCTAACCAATTCCTTTTTTTTTTTGAACTAACACACTTCTGAGATTATTGCCTCATTATTACAGAGTCCCTACATGCACTTGTGCTCAGAATCTGTTATTATTTTGTCTCCTGGGGAACAGGTCTTATAGATATAATGATATCTAATGTAGGGTCTGAAGGGCAGTACTAAATGAAAACAATATATAAGATCTTTAAACAAAATAATAACAATTTCCACCGATCATCCTGTTCAAAATTTACACCCCCCTGGCTCTTAATGCATCGTGTTGCCTTCTTGAGCATCAGTGAATGTTCGCACCTTTTGTGATAGTCGTGTACGCGTCCCTCAGTTGTCCTACATGTGAAAAGATGGATCTCAACATCATATAGACGCTGTTGGAAAGGGCTCAAATATGCAGAAGATGCTGGAGAAGCAAAGAATGTGCAGGACCTGGAGGATTTTTCTGAAGAACAGTGGGCAGTTTAACTGCTCAGGACAAACAAGGGACTCGTGAAGAACTCTGACGAAACATACACACAGTCGTCGATCATCCATGTAACGACACACAGTATTAAGAATCAAGGGTGTGTAAACTTTTGAACTGGTTCACTTGTGTAAATTCAGTTAGTGGTGTCTTGTGAACTACAGGTAAACACCTGTGATGTGAAATATCTTATTCAGGGCAGAACTCAATAAAAAAAACTAAACTCTCTTCTTTTTTTTTAATTATTGACATTTTGCAGAGTCTGCAAGGGGGATGTAAATTTATGAACTGTATATATTTTTGGTACAGATTTTGTTATAGATATTTATTTCTGCATTACTTAGTCAGTACAAAAACATTTTAGATTTCCAAAAAAAATAATATAACAGTAAAATATTTGTATGTCAGTAAAGAAAGCAGCACATTATGTAAGAGACCACTTTTCAGACAAAAAACCAAAACAACACCTTCAAAAATTAATGCGGCCGGGTCACTCATACCCCTCATACCCCCGCTCACACACATCACACATCCAGTACGTACATACACAAACTAACACGCACTGAGCACAGCAGCTGAACTAATACAACTCGGCGGCTAATGGATCTATATTATTTAAAGTGTTTTATCCTCAACTTGACAAAAAGTCCAATTCTTCCACTTCACTAATATTTGTGCATGTCATAGCACTATAAAAAAAAAAAAAGCGTACATGATGTAAAGGATATGTTCTGTATTTTACAACAACATTTCAGTGCAGAAATCGTTTTAACAAATGGTGGTTTTGTGCGAAAGTTGGTCAAATTCTTTACTCTCTGTCTGGTAGGTGAGGAAATCTTGGTTTATTTAGCTTTTTGAGAAGAGCTCAACACCCCCTGGTTCCATCCGGAAGGTTGCAGGACTAAAGACCAGTCTCCCATGACAGCTACATCAACGAGCCGCAGCCTGACACACACACACATACACACACACACACACACACACACACACACACACACACACACACACACACGCATACATTCCTAATACGAGCCAAAACCTTTTACTAACGCCTAAATATCGTCAAAATCCACATCAGGGATGTCGATTTATGTGTATGTTATACTGGTATTTCTGTATACACTGATATTTGTGTGTCACACACTATCTCAGAAGTTGTGTGTGTGTGTGTGTGTGATCTGCTTGGTTAACAAGCAGTGTTTACATCTGACAGGATAGAATCAACATGGCCACCCACATAGCCCCTGCAGTTCACAGAGCTGTCAGTCAATCACAAGCCTGCCGACACTACTGACAAGCGAAAGGCCAATCACGAGCCACAGCCTCGTAATAGAAACAAGCACTGCCACAAATCCATGCATGCTGTCAGACACATCATCACGTCTCAGCCAATCAGGACGCAGGATGCTTTCACATGCAGGACTGAAAGGGTATGATTTGGTGGCATGTAAGGCTGTGAGATGTTTTTGCTTGATTAGGTTGATAGATATCGAGTTTTTTGAGTCCACAAAATAATCTTTCAAACTTTGGTCCATGTATTAATAAATCTTACAGCTACTTCCTGAATTTTACAGATTCTTTACAGCGTACGCTCGGTCCAACTTGGCATTACTTAAAATTTATAATCTGCATGTTATATAGCTTATTTCTGTAAAGCTGGTTTGTGGCAATATTTATTGCTAAATGTGAAATCCAAATAAAATTGAAATACTATAAGAATGAATAATAATAATAATAATAATAATAATAATAATAATAATAATAATAATAATAATAATAATAATAATAATAATAATGGTGGATTGTAATTTCTTGTAACATGTTTTTTGAACACCCTGTCTATGATTCACAGACCCCAGGGGGTTGCCAGACCCCTGGGGGTTGACCCCCACTTCAACCACCACAGATATATGGTACAATCCTTGGCTGGATAAGAGAAGAAAATACGGTTGAGTTTTGTAACAATACAGTATGAATAAAAATATAAGGTGTAAAAACTGTTTTCCTTAGAAATGTAGTAAAAATACAAGTAGCCTACTATGACACCCTACTTAAGTATTTTCTATACATAATATATAATTGGTGAGACGGTGAAGCTCATTGGGAGATATTTATTTTTTGGAAGGAGTCTCCAGTGTCAGTGCTTTGTAACAGTTAGTAAGTTTTCCAATGCAGGAAAGAAAAAATTTGCAGTTTCTCAGTATCATGGTAAGCTGCATATTTTGTCTTATAAAGCTTTTATAGAGGAAAAAAAAAAGACAAGAAAACTCAGCAATCCTTAACAGTTGCTGGGTTACTGATCAGAAGGTCAGGGTTCAAGCCCCAGCACCGCCAAGCTGCCACTGTCGGGCCCTTGAGCAAGGCCCTTAACCCTCTCTGCTCCAGGGGTGCTGTATCATGTCTGACCCCAGCTACCTAACAAGCTGGGATATGTGCAAACATTTATGGGCAGTGGTAGCTCAACAGTTAAGGCTCTGGGCTACTGATCAGAAGCCTCAGGTGTTCAAGCCCCAGCACTGCCAAGCTGCCACTGTTGGGCCCATGAGCAAGGTCCTCAATCTTCTCTTCACCATGTAAAATTAGTTAGCAGCAGACACAGCGAACAATACATTTTGCTTCTGACCTAAAATATGAAACCTTGTTAGATGACGATTAAAAGGGTGAAAAGGGAAGCCGATTTCACCAGAAGCACCTTTAACATGAACGTCCAAATTAATGTGAGCTAGCTAGCCCGCTAGCTGATGTGCTATCAGTGAGTGTGATCTAGCTTGCCCGCTAGCTGATGTGCTATCAGTGAGTGTGATCTAGCTAGCCCGCTAGCTCATGTGCTATCAGTAAGTGTGAGCTAGCTAGCCCGCTAGCTGATGTGCTATCAATGGGTGTGCCTTCTTCAGGATCTATTTCCGTTTACAGAGCAAAATGAAGCAAATAATTTGGTCATATTGTGTGTCTGAAACACCAGTTACTTGATATAAAAGTAATCTCACACTCACAATGGTGGAGTTATACTGAATATCAGCACCGCTGTGATTACCTGCAGCAATCAGCTTACAGCTTAGTGTCTACGACCAATCACAGCCACGCCCATATTCCGTATAACCGCACTGTTATCGTGCTTCAATCAGTATAGAACACTTATATACAGTATGGGTTAATAAAGTGCTTTTCGAAAACAAATAGCATTTGTGACTCTAATTAGGCAGAAAAACGACTGTGTGGGACAGAGTGTAAAACTAGGAGACTCGAAGATACCACAAAAGTACAAAAACAGAGTCATATTTCTAAATAGTGCACAATAGCAGAAAAAAAAGGTTTCATGACTTTGCACAACTTGTGTTAGTGGAGGGAAGAAAACGAATGCAGAGCATGGTAACTTACGGTCACTGGGTGTGTGTGTGTGTGTGTGTGTGTGTGTGTGTGTGTGTGTGTGTGTGTGTGTGTGTGTTTATTATTGCTTGGATGACTGCTGAGACAGACAGATTTACAGAGAAACACACACTGTGCCTGGAATGACAAACACACACACACACACACACACACACACACACACACACACACACACACACACACACACACAGAGGAAGTAGAAAGAAGGGGACCGAAAGAAAACGAAGGGATTCAATACAGTATTTAACATTCACATTAACGTTCCTGATCCTATCATTAAGGTCAACGTAACAATTCCAGATGCAGAGAGTTTTCTTTGCACAATAACAGCTGTTGTGTGTGGCTAAGTGAGAGAGCTGTTTGCATATAAATCTGCTGTAATCCAAGAGTTTGCTCTAAAGGCACACACTAAGGAGCCAAAGAAGACACGAGAGCGGATAAGAGGACTCCCATAGGACAATCCTCCAGCAACACACCCACACACACTCAATACCGTGTGTGTGTACAGTACAGATTCACTCCACTGTACAGACGGATCAATAACCGTCATTAATCGCAATCAATCCACATTGGTCCCTTAAGGCTCAGCAACTGGCGAGGCTATTAAAGTGAATCTACCACAAAGCCCTTTCCTTACAGTTAACACATTAATACATCTGTGTTTTATTCTATCATTTTATAAAAGATTATAAGAGTGTGTGTGTGTGAGAGAGAGAGAGAGAGAGAGAGAGAGTCATCCATCGCATCATTAGTCTGAGGAGCCGGATGTGGTGGTGACCTGAAGAGGTCAAGCAAATGCGGGGATTACACTCTAATTCCTGTGTGTGTGTGTGTTTCAGAGCCGGATTGCCGGCTCTATATAGTTGTGTTATGACTGCACTGACCACAAGGAGAGGAAACGGGAAATTCTTTGAGATCTGAATTTGTTTACTTTTCTCTGAATGGATTTAAACATAAAGCAAACTGTTCTAGCTGTTCTCCTGTATGTTCATGGAACAACTGTGGACATAAATGTCATTTTCTAAAATAAATTTGAACTATGTAGTGTAGTGTAGTATAGTGTACTGTAGTATAGTATAGTGTAGTATAGTGTAGTGTAGTGTAGTATAGTGTAGTATAGTGTACTGTAGTATAGTATAGTGTAGTATAGTGTAGTGTAGTGTAGTGTAGTATAGTGTAGTGTAGTGTAGTATAGTGTAGTGTAGTATAGTGTAGTGTAGTGTAGTGTAGTGTAGTGTAGTATAGTATAGTGTAGTGTAGTATAGTGTAGTGTAGTGTAGTATAGTATAGTGTAGTGTAGTATAGTGTAGTGTAGTGTAGTATAGTGTAGTGTAGTATAGTGTAGTGTAGTATAGTGTAGTGTAGTGTAGTGTAGTATAGTGTAGTATAGTGTAGTGTAGTGTAGTGTAGTGTAGTGTAGTATAGTGTAGTGTAGTGTAGTGTAGCACTTTTGGTCATTTTGCTTTGTCCATATCCAGATCTTTGCTTACATGCATTTATGAAGGATGCTGCTGAAAGCCAGAAGTGGAGTCATGCTGTTTGACAAGGTAATCATTTACGAATTCAGAAATTCTGGAAAATAATTAAGTTCATATTCACTGTTCAGGTAGACTACAGTGATTCAATTCAATTCAATTCAATTTTATGTGTATAGCGCTTTTTACAATAGATATTGTCTCAAAGTAGCTTTACAGAAATATTAACACGATATATAGATATTAAAGGTGCGAATTTATCCCAACTGAGCAAGCCACTGAGTGGCGACGGTTGCAAGGAAAAACTTCCTAGGATGTTTTAAGAGGAAGAAACCTTGAGAGGAACCCGACTCAGAAGGGAACCTGTCCTCATCTGGGTAACAACAGATAGTGTGCAAAAGTTCATTATGGATTTATATGAAGTCTGTTTGGCCTTAGAAGCAGCCGTAGTCCCAAAAGTCTAGAACTGGAGTAGATGAGAGCTCCATCCAGAGGTAGGATATCCGGAACGGATCAGCGGGTCCGGAGAGCAGAGAGGACCAGGATCTCTAGTATCTCCATAAAATCAACAGAAGGAGAGAGGAAGAGAAAAGATTATTAGGACTGTGCTTAGCATAACAGAAAGTCTAGTCAGGGTAGGCTTGAATAAACAAATACGTTTTAAGCCTAGACTTAAACACTGAGACTGTGTCTGAGTCCCGAACACTAATTGGAAGACTGTTCCATAACTGTGGGGCTCTTTAAGAGAAAGCTCTTCCCCCTGCTGTAGCCTTCACTATTCGAGGTACCGTCAGATAACCTGCATCTTTTGATCTAAGTAGGCGTGGTGGATCATATAAAACCAAAAGGTCGCTTAGATACTGTGGTGCGAGACCATTTAGTGCTTTATAGGTTAATAAGAGTATTTTATAATCAATGCGAGATTTCACTGGGAGCCAATGCAGTGTTGATAAGATCGGGGTGATGTGGTCGTTTCTTCTGGTTCTAGTTAGGACTCTAGCAGCTGCATTCTGGACTAACTGGAGTTTGTTTATGCACCTACTGGAACATAAGGTGTTCCTTATGCACCTACTGGAACATACTAGTGATGATTTCCATTATGCTTCTATAGTTATTTAGAGGGGAAGTGAATCTAAAAAATATAAGCAAAGGTTACACTTTTTTGGAGGGAAATGAGGGTATAAATAATAATAATAATAATAATAATAATAATAATAATAATAATAATAATAATAATACACTAGGTGGTATGCTGTCATAAGCAAATAATTGATGAGAGGATGGCAAAGTAGACTTACTGTTTATTTCCTCTCACACAACCTGAAGCGTTTCATTCCTCTTATGCCATAGCAATTTGCCAGAAATGTACATTTTTTGTTAATTCCTGTCACGGATTGGTTGGAGATGGATACAAGCACGGAGCATTTTATTAGAAGTGCAACACACATGACCAAAGATCAAGACTACATAACACAAACACACACATAAACTAGACAGGCATAATATATAGATAAGCGTGGCATACTATGACATCATACAAACAGATGCTAGACAAAGAGTGTTATATAAATATGGCTTAAATACTAGTGCTCATAAAACTAAAACGTGAACCGGGTGCAAACAGTCATGTGATGCGAGAGTTGTGATGAGGTGAGGTGCAGTGGCTGATGGGAATCATAATCCAGTTGTGCTTGAGTTTCAACTTACGGACTGAAGAGCGGACATTCTCCTTTAGGATATTCTGATAGAGAGCAGAATTCATGTTTCCCTCAATTATTACAACTTGCCCAGGCAATGATAGAGCAAAGCATCCCCACACCATCACACTTCCACCACCATGCTTGACTGTAGGTATGATGATATTTTTGTGGAATTCTGTGTTTGGTTTACACCAGATGTAGTGGGACTCATGTCTTCCAAATAGTTCCACTTTCGACTCATCAGTCCACAGAACATCTCCCAAAAGTTTTGAAGATCATCAAGGTGTGTTGAACCTTTATGTTCTTCTGGGTTAGCAGTGGTTTTCACCTCGCCACTCTTCCATGGATGCCATTGTTCCCCAGTGTCTTTCTGATAGTGGAGTCATGAACAGTGACCTTTATCGATGCAAGAGAGGCCTGTAGGTCCTTTGATGTTGTCCTTGGCTCTTTTGTGACTTCCTGGATGAGTAGTTGTTGTGCTCTTGGAGGTGTTTTGGAAGGTCGGCCACTTCTGGGAAGGTTCACTACAGTGCAGAGTTTTTCCCATTTGGAGATAATGACTCTCACTGTGGTTCTTTGGAGTTCCAGATACTTTGAAATATCTTTGTAACCCTTCCCAGACTGATGTATTTCAATCATGTTCTTCCTCATCATTTCTAGAATTTCTTTCAACTTTGGCATAGTGTGTTACTGAGTAAGACTTTTTAACCAACTTCAAGATGTTGTAAAAGTTCTATTTAACTGTTGATTTGATGGAACAGGGTTTGCACTAATCAGGCCTGGTTGTGTCTAGTCCAGCTGAATCCCATTATGAATGCAGTTTCATAGTTTTGGGGAATTAGTAACTACGAGGATCAAATACATTTTCACACAGGCCCAGTTTGTATTTGATAACTTTTTTGCTTCAATAAATAACATTATCATTTAAAAATATATATTTATTTTGTGTTTACTCAGGTTACCTTTGTTTCATCTTAGATTTTGTTTTCATTTCTGAAACAATTTAGTATAAGACATACACAAAAACAGAAGAAATCAGAATGGGGGCAAATACTTTATCAGAGCACTGCATGTAGGGTTTAAAAACAGTCAATTTCCTGCCAATTAGACAGCTATAGAACATAAGTTGCCCCTTAGTTACCCCTCCAAAACACAGTCACACCTTCCTCAGGCTCCAACAGGCTGCTGAAAGATTGGGATTTGGTTGTAGAGACACTTATAGCACTCTAAACACACACACACACACACACACACACAAACACATCCACACACACACACACACACACACACACACACACACACACACTGATTGGCTTTCTTAAGTTACAGTACTCACCAAGTGAAAGAAATAGACACCGTGACATGCCTTGAGTAGCTCTGCTTTATTTTGCTGGTCTCTTAGCAACGTCGTTTTAAATATCGTGTAGTAAATAGTGGTAATATTCGGCGTTTTCACTCCGTCTGCATATGCGTCTATTTTTACGCTTATACATTGCGTGTTAACATGACCGCTGCTCACACCTCGGCTGAATTCGCTGAAGCTTTTGCATGAGAAACGGTTCGTTTCTTGTCCACACATGTACACACATACACACACACACACACACTGAGATTTGTGAACACTGTAATGTTGGCCAAAAAGAACTGGGTTGAGTACTAAACGGTAATACCGTCTGTGCGTGTGTGTGTGTGTGTGTGTGTGTGTGTGTGTGTGTTTAATCTTTTGGGCAGTAGGGAGTGTCCGGTTCAGTTACAAGACTCACTGGCTGTATCTCAACACAGATAACATATTGTATCTGTATCTTCTAACCTCCTTCTGTCTGTGGTTTTCCCTGAAAGGTTGACTAAATGTTTTAAACCTCTGGGTGTTTCGCATACAGTAGATTATTCGTATCAGTTCTCTGAAAGTCAGGGGTAGAGATCTGTTTGTTTTTTTTAATTCACAGACTATTACACAAGCATGTCCTGCACTTCTGATTAAGTAGTGAAATCGTGTGCTAATAAAAATAATAAGGTATTGTAACTACAATTGATTAAGTAAAATCGACTTTTCAAGTCAAGTCAAGTCAAGTCAACTCAAGTGCGCTTTTATTGTCATCCGTCTGTATAGCTTGTATACAATACACTGGAACGAAATGTCATTTCTCCAGAGCCATGGTGCAACACATATACATGGTAAATATGTGCAATGTGTAGAAATTTTCAATGATTTCAATAGAGTTTTATTGACGTTACATTTCACTTACATGCAAAAGTAAAAAAAATAAGAAGAAGGCATTATTATATAATAGTCCACGAGCTCAGGTTTAACATGCCTCTGATATGTGGATTGGATTGATTATTAAAATGGAATTGGATGAGGTCTTGAAGCAACGCATTTCTCTACAGGTAGGTTTTTCTTTCGTGAAATAAATATATGTTTTCTTAAATTTGAGGTCTACAAACTAGTTATAGAACTATTGACATAAATAACCCTATTGTGTTTTTGTTTTGTTGTTGTTGTTGTTGTTATTGTTTTCTCCATATTTTTTTGGCTATTAGCCAGAATTCATCCACAGCGACATCCAATGTGTTTTTCCAGAAACGGCTCAGAAATGATTACTGTTGGGATAAAAGGCAGTGAAAGCAATTCTTATGACTTCAATGAAATTAGGAGGGGGAAAAAATAGCTTCTTAAAAATCTGACTTTTTCCAAAAGGATCTCACTCTTACTAATGTGTAACAGTTTACACAGCTTAAATGTTATGAAAAAGGCAAAGGGCAGGTGTGTGTTCTACCTTTTCTTCAGACATTATTTATATTCGTATCAGATTCATATCAACTACTTTGCTGTTGCTTGTTGAAATTTGTACAGATTTATCCATGGGATCAGCTTGGACTTTACATATATACCACTATATAGCACTTTTAACAGTGGACATTGTCCGACAGTGGACAAAGCATGGTCAATGGTTTGCTGTTAGTGGCACATTAATGGTTCTGTCCTTCTTAAAGGAGTTCATATTGGAACGTTCTGATACAGAAATGATAGAAATTTAAATGTTCCACCAGAGGAACCAACCAAAAAAAAAAAAAAAAAGTGGGGGTAAACAACAAAAACCAAGCACGAAAAGTTCCAAAATAGGGTATAATCCTATGTTTGCACTTGCAAGTGACAAAAATTAATGTAACCATTCATTTCTATGTATGTACACAACACGACAAAGCAGCAGCGTGACAAGCATTTCAGACTTTCTTCATTCTATGGAACTCTTGGAGGTCAGTGTTTCAAAGTCTTTTCAGAGGAAAGTAGCTGATGCATGCCCAAAAAGTCTCTAGATGATGTCATATACTAATTTGCATAATAACGTATTTATTATGATCACTTGCCTATCAAATTGCAAATTAGGGTACCATGGCATTACAGACTAATGCCGAGTCGAGTGAACTTGCTCTCTCAACTCGTACCCCAGAATCTGTGATGTGAGCTGGAGAGACGTATTTAGTGCACCTTTGTCACTAGGCTCGTTTTTGAATTAAAGTCACTAAAGGGGTGTAAAAAGTTTCCAAATCTAGCGACAAAGTCTCCATGTTGGCAACACTGATTCAGTGTTAAAAAGTGTCAGTTAGCTCAAATGATGTTTGCCTCACATCTCCAGGGTTGGGGGGGGGTTTGAATTCTGCCTCTACCCTGTGTGTGCAGAGTTTGCATGTTCTCCCCTTGCTTCGGGGGTTTCCTCTGGGTGCTCCACTTTCCTTCCCCATTCCAAAGGCATGCATTGTATCCTGATTGGCATATCTAAATTGTCCGCAGTGTGTGAATGTGTGTGTGAATGTGTGATTGTGCCCTGCGATGGGTTGGCACCCTGTCTAGAGTGTCCCCACCTTGTTCCCCGAGACCCCTGGGATAGGCTCCGGGCTCCCCCGTGATTCTGTGTAGGATAAACGGTATGGAAAATGGATGGATGGATAGATGGATGGATTGATGGATGGATGGTTTCCTCTGACCCATCCTATGGTGTGACGTTCCTTCAGATCCCCACTCGCACTACCTGCAATTAGTTTGTGTTTACTGTTTGCAAAAATGAAAGAAAAACGTGTCACCTTGGTTTCATTTCATCCCATATCTCATTACGCCATTACGAAGAAAAATAAGGCTTGGAAGGAAGAGTGTCTCTGGTGATTGTACTGTACATACAGATAACTTGCTTTGCTATCCTGCCACTGAAGCTAGTAGTAGTTTTCACACTAGTATCTCTCATTGGAAATAAAGAAAACATTTACCATGCACGATCAAGTGACAAACACAAGCAACTTGTCCCTCGTTGGCGTGAAGGTAAGTTAAGACAAAGCTTCTGAGTTCAGCTTGACTTGTTCTTTTCAGATTTAAAAGGCTTTCTGTCAGACCTCGAGTCCACCATGTTGTAACTGGCAGATTAAGTGTGTAAATGTTACAGGAGTCGTGGGAGCACACCGGAGTTCTGCTCAGCAGGTTGCTGCTTTTAAAACAAGGCTTCACGATCTTACAGGCACCCAGAGGCTCAGACAGATGGTCAGACACTATTAAAGAGACACCACAAAACCATGTGACGATCAGCGAGGAAAGCGAAGAAAACACACTCGCGCGCACACTCATACATGAGCACCCTCTTGTGCTTGTCAGCGCCCCTCATGCCGGCTTTGAACCACAGGGATCCAGGGTGACAAACGTGCATGAGAAAGAGAGGCGCCTATATCTGATCCTAATCAGCTCTTATCTCATTCACCACCATACACAAAAACTCAAATAAACACACACACGCACACACACGCGCACACACACACGTATCAGGGTGAGCCCAAGGGCATGGATCAAGTGCTGTCAAGTGGTGGAGGTAGAAAGGTGTGTATGTGTGTGTGTGTGCGCGCACATGTGTTTATGTTTCATAAGAACATATAGTAACTCATCCACAGAGACAGACGCAGAGAAAACTGAAAAACATCAAGGTGAATGCAAACGGTATAAACATCTTGTGAAAACAGGCAGCTGATTTTTTTTTTTCTTCCTTTACTGCTTTTCTCTTATGTTTTTTGCTTTGTTTTTCTCAGCTGATATTAGTTAGCATTCAGCTAGTTTGTATAGTCAGAGTTGTTCTCATGCTAGCTAACATTTGAGAGGTTAGGAATAACGCTGTTGTTAGAGAGTCTAAGTTAATGTTAGTTAGAAAGTAGCTAGTTAGTCTAATCGGAGTTGTTCTTATGCTAACTGACATTTGAGAGATAAGGAATAAAGCTGTTAATAGTTAGTCGTAGCTCATGATAGTTAGCATTCAGTTTGTATAGTCAGGGTTGTTCTTATGCTAGCTAGCTACGTTTGAGAGTTTAGGAATAAAGCTGTTTCTTAGATAGTCTAGGCTAAGATTAGTTAGCATTCAACTAGTTTGAATAGTCAGATAGCTAACATTTGAGAGATTAGAAATAAAATTGTTTACATCTTAGCTAATGTTAGTTAGCATTCAGTTAGTTTGTATAGTCATGCTAGCTACGGTAACAGCTGTTGTTAGTTAGCTTAGCATCAGTAGCTGGTCTTGGAAAAAAATTGGTCTTTGACTTGAGGCAGACTTTTTTGTTTTGTTTTGCTTTCCTTTTTTTCCTCTTGTTACCCTTTCTTGTACTTTTACTTTCATAAAACTTTCATATTTCACTATTTGTACCACTTCTGAATGTGGCTATATACAGTACATTCCATCACACAAGTATTTTTGGCAGCTCACTACCAAGATAAAAACAATCCCAATTGAACAGCCAAATTTGATTATAGCTTATCCATATTCGTGGATTTTCAACAACAGCAGCTCTAATAATAATAATACCTTAGATTTATATAACACTTTATATTGTATTGGGGGAATCTCCTCAACCACCACCAGTGTGTAACATCCACCTGGATGACACGACATCAACCATAGTGCGCCAGAGTGCCCATTACACACCAGCTATTGGAGAGTGATGTAGATAAGGGCCAGTGGACGAGCTTCTTCAGGACACCAGGGTTATATCCCTACTGGTCCTGGAATTTTTAATGACCACAGAGAGTCAGTTTAACATCGCATCCGAAAGACAGTGCTGTTTGTACAGTATAGTATAGTGTCCCCATCACTATACAGGGGCATTAGGACCCACACAGAACCACAGGATGAGCACCCCCTGCTGCCCTCACTAATATCACTTCCAGCAACAACCTTAGCTTTCCATATGAGGTCTCCCATCCAGGTACTGGCCAGACTCAACCCTGCTTAGCATCAGTAGGAAACCAAGCGAGAACTGCAGGGTGATATGGCTCTAATACAGCATCGGTTCTCTACATATTGACTTGGTGGATGTTCCACAGAAACCAATTTTAAAACATGTAATCATTGATAAGGGAATTTTCTCTAAGGATTATGGAAAAGGAGTCTCCAGTGCCAGTGTTTTCTAGCACAGGAAGTCTTCAGTGACATGACAAACTGCTATGATAACAGGATAACAGGAACTCACTTATTTTCCACCGATGTTCATTAACATTAAATGAACCTATGTAACTCTGCTTCATGTCAGGCCGCACCACAACACCCTGTTGTTGAATATTTTCCTATAACAGTGCAACCTGCCGTGTTTAATTCCTGAGCTGTATTTCAGTAAACAGTAGTCTGATTGTGCTTTAAATGCACCTAAAAGTGATGACGCATCTGAATGACTATGACTCTGGTAAAAAAAAAAAAAAAAAAATACTAAGGTGGATGTGTATTGTTTCCTGAAACAGCCACTCCGTACTGGCCCATGGTTCCTCATTATGTACCAGCTGAATTCCGGAAACAGATAAAACAGAATAGGGGTTAGGAGAGTATCGGAGTGTGTATTTGTTTTCTCTCTACCGGTAAAAGTGTGCATGATTGGCAGCTTCCTGTCAGCTTACCATAACTGCAAACAGAGTGATAAATGTGTGTAAGAGATCTAAGAAGCCATGATTAAGTGGCTCTCCGCACGCAGCCTGGGTGAGGTACAACTCTTCATGCAACCTAAATGAGTCGGTGACGCAGAACCACAAAACAACCCCAGATCCCAGCCCTGCACTTAAACATTCCCATTGTGTCAGTTGCGTTTGTAATGTTGTGTGTCTTCTCATACAGCTGCCGTTGGGATCAGAGACATTTTCATGGTGGAGCAGGAATGCTGGCGTTATTCCGTAATGCTAGATGCATGCAGGTAGATGGCACATTTCCCCAAAACCTGCGGGATGAGAACCTTACACCTCAGGGCCTCGCAAGGGAGAGAGACATGAGAACTCTCTCCCTTAAATACTGATTATACACACACCCACACGCACACACACATCAACACAACAGGGGTCGCACGATGTTCATGAAGCACTGAATATAGTTTTTTGAAATTTGACTGTAAGCGACTCTAAATCTGTTCAAAGGAATGGATCATTTGAAAGTGTGAAGAGTTTCATTGTTTTGTTGCATCATTTGAAAATGCAAAACAGGAATAATTAATACCCAACATGTAAAAGGCAATTGTTGTGTCATAAAACATGAGAACCAATCATGTTTCAGTATGCAAATGCAAGGTTTACTATTGGAGGTGAATGGTTACATTTCAGTTTATTTCTAGATTTTTCATGTGGATAAAAGTGCAAGTGCTTCTCTGCCTTTTTCGACTGTCGAATTTATGTATTTGTTTGTTTGTTTTTGCATGGAATCATCAAATGAATTGATTTATTCTTCAAAATCTATAGCCTTTAAAACTAGCACTGGCTGAATGTAAGTACTGGAAAATCTGAAAAATCTTGATTGTGATATCCTGATTTATTGCATATTTATTTTTTATTTATTTTTTTATTTTTTTTAATCAAGCAATTAAAATGAACCATTTGATTTTGGGAAAACGCTAATTATTTACTTATTTATTTATTTATCATTACTATCATCGCATAATCGTCCAACCCGTGTTTAAAATAAGACAATTTCTTGAAAGATTTCAAGTCCAAGATGGCTGCCTCATACCATTACAGCGTTCAGCTACATAGTGATGTTTTCTTCATGTATAAATACTACAGCACGTCACACTGTGTACTAACCCACACTCAGAAAAGTTCTGGGATGAGATAGCCTTCATTACTTGTTAGCACCATTAGCCGTAGTAGCTTCAGTGTAAAATTAAAGAAGCAAACATCATATATCAAACGCATCTTGGCTAACAATCTATGGCTACATCCACGTTAATCCGGATAAATTTGAAAACGCATCTTTTTTTGTCCATTTTGGCTTTCCATCCAGACGGAGGTGGCTTTTTTGTCCAGTGAAAAGGGAGCTTTTGGAAAACGCTCTCCCGAGTGGATGAATTTGAAAACACAGTTTTCGCGTTGTGGTGTGGTCTGAGAAAACGGAGATATTCAAATACAATGACGTATTTTTAGTCACGTGACCCACTCAACTCAGAACAAACAACCCGGGGGACGATGTTTTACTGCAGTTGTTGTTCCTGCTCTCCAGTTTGATAGCGTTGTTAAAGATGTCACTCCGTACGACCTTCAGAATGCAGTTTTAAATAAACACCTGAGAGAAATGACTTCTTATGTTTTTACGCACGTGCAGTATAGGGATGTGAGCACTTCCAGACGTTTCAGTGTGGACGGGCAATTTTTGGAAAACGTTTGAAAATGCCAGTGTAGACTAAGAGCGCTTTAAAATGCTCTATCCGGATTTATGTGGATGTAGTCTACATTTTACATAGAAGGAAAATAGTATAAGTTAGCTTTTTTCATCTTGACCCAGTTCTTTGATGTTGTTCTTTTCAAAGACACATTACACAACAAGAATCTGGCTGCTGGCTAACATTAAACCCAAACAAACATCTTGTCCCATTACAAATAAGCGCTCTCTCTCTCTCTCTCTCTCTCTCTCTCTCTCTCTCTCTCTCTCTCTCTCTCTCGCTCTCTCTCCAGCACCAGCACCTCCACCATCTCGTGGCTCGTGGCATCCGCCTGCAAGTCAGTCACATCAAACGTTCCACTGGAAACAAAAATACCCAAGTGCCTCTGAAATGGTCAGGCTTCAGCTCTTCCTGCTAATTTATCAAGCACAAACACAATATCCACAGCTGACACATCGATGTTGAGCTTGGATCGTCATGGTTTGGAACATTTGCCCAAAATAATAGTGTACTTTTAGGAGCAGTAGTTGAATTTATTTTGTTTTGGTTTTTTTTTTTTTTTTTAACTAGAAATCTCATCAAAAAGTCATCAAAAAGTAATTACACCTCTGCGAAACATGTCAGGTGATGATTTTTTTACTTCTTTTTTTTTTGCTTCATGTAAAATATTGAAGGTTGTCTCATGCATGAGGTGACTCAGTCTGTTTGTGCCTGAAGTCGGATTTGGATCGGAGGCACTAATTATTTACTTACTAGTAGAATCATTTTGCGACTCAGAGAGAACTCGGAGAACACAGCACTAAAAGTTCTGTGTATCGCCGGAGGTCTTTCTAAGCATAAGTGAGGCCCCGATCGGCCGACTGAGCACGTTCGGTTCCCATGACGACCTCCTCCCCTTCCCTTCTGGCTCCAAGCAGCGCTAATGAAGCATGGAGCTCCGCAACGGCCAATAACCCATCGACAGGGGCAACGGCCAATAACCCACCGCCATGGGCAACTAGCTCTGCCTAGAGAAGAAGACTGCACTGGTGGAGTACAGTGAGGGAATTCTGGGACGTTAATTGAAATAAAATGGAACATGTGTCTTAAAGGTCAAGACCTGTGGGTGTAAGCTGGGTTAAAAGTAGGTAGAGAGAGAGTTAACACCGGAACTGTTTAAACAGAGATGGACAATTGCATGGCACACTCCAATGCACACCAATGTCTCGCTCTTAGACATAGACACTCACAATACTGATTTTCCATTCACATACATACATATATATATATATATATATATATATATATATATATATATATATATATATATATATATATATACAAGCAAACGCACGTTATATTTCCATCCCATTTCCATAATCACACATGAGTTCAAAAGCACTTTGTGGTCAGTTTAGGCTTTACAAAATACAAAACAAGCACTGTTCATGGAGGAATATGATTACACTGCAAGCGCCACAAACTACTTCACAAGCTGAATCCGCCACTCTGTCAGTCTGTCCATCTGTCCGTACATCTCTGTCTCTTGCTCACTGTGTGCGTGTGTGTTCGTATGCGCTAAGTTTATTTTCTCTTGGTGCTAATGTAAATTCCTCATGAACACCTTCCATCACATACTCAATGATCCACAACACGAGGCTCCTCTGGAGACTGCTTATTCGTAGAACACACACACACACACACACACACACAGCATACCTCATGTACACTTCTACATCTATGGCAACATATCCAACTCTATAAATGCTTTAATGTATCACCACTCCAGTGAGAAAACCTTCGAGCCAAAGCATTTGAGGACTGTTTTAGCAATTTAGCTATTTTACCAACAAATGTTTCAGTTTTCAGCACGGAGAATGATCCATGCCCAAAGCAAATGAAGCAATGGCACATTTTGCTTTATGAAAATAAAAACTATAGGTACCAGAAATAGAGTTTATGTCATATTGAAGCCTAGTCCATACTAATACAGGTCATTTTTTGTCAAATTTCGGGGGGGATTTTGCCACGCAAGCATTTTTAGACCATTTCCTGTCCTCAATGAAACGCAAAAAACAAAACAAAACAAAAAAATCAACCCAGCATGGGTGTCTGTCCTGTGACCTTGAAAAACGGCACCAGAAAGGCAAAGAAAAGACCTAAGTGTAAACGCCAGTGTATAATCTAACGGCTTTTATTTTAAAGCTATTACTCAGATGTGGGGTTTGGGAGTTACATGATACCTGTTGTAATTAATGAAGTAGAGCTTATTATGTTTGGAAATCTGGGAAATTGGTCAAATTTTGATATTTTCATTATTCATTAATTTCATTACAATATAGAACACTCAGCATGTCCCGAAAATCTCCATACAGTAGGGGAGTGTGTTCGCCAGCTCCACGTCGGCTGTGCCATCGTCAGTGGATGTTCGTGGACGTCCACTTCTCGGCCGGTCCGAAACACTTCCAGTCTTATTGAATTTGTTAATAAGTTTGGCAACAATGTTGTGTGTGATGTTCTCGCCATGTTTCCTGTTAAAGTCCATCACAACCTTACGACCGCGTCCTGATCCATCCATGAGAATGATTTCAATGATTACGTTCTTATTTTGTCAAAGGCGTTCCTAATGGCTAAAAAAATTTTATTTCCACTATGTATGGAGACTGAATCTGAATTTGTAATGTCGGCTCATTTTTTTACAGACTGTCCGCGTACGCGTGTGGGAAGATTACGCTGTATTTTAGCTTCTAGCAAAGTTGACCTGTAGAAGTAACCCCAGGTAATAGATCCCATCATTATTGGCATGCTTTTTCTTCACTCCAGGAAGCGATCGGTCGTCTCCTGCTGAAATCAAAATGAAGTCAAGTTTAGAAGAAGCCTTTATTTGTCACATATACATTACAGAACTGTGACTTTTTTTCTTCGCATATCCCAGTTTGTTAGGAAGTTGGGATCAGAGCGCAGGGTCAGCCATGATACAGCACCCCTAGAACAGACAGGGTTAAGGGCCTTGCTCAAGGGCCCAACAGTGGCAGTTTGAACCCCCGAGCGAGCTTCTGATCAGTAACCCAGAGCCTTAAACCGTTGAGCCACCACTACCCAAGTGTTAATTGTTTAAAACAAATATAAAACACAGATAACGTTCAAAAGTCAGAGAAGTGACCTTTCCGTGGATTTTAGGTTAGTTATTGTGTACTCAGTATAGAAATAGCCTGTTATGGTCACGTGATCAAGCCACAAGCACTTACAATAAAGGTCAAAGCAAACAGTTTGTATTAAAATGGAGTTTATGTTGCATGCAAGGAATTTTTAGTTTGGAGACGATGCCTGCGTCGTAAGCACACTCACATCCTTGATCACGTACCCTGTGTGAATCGATCAGAAATACTACAGATGTCCTGCTGCAGTCATTACTTAACAGACATACCGGGTGTCCAGAAATCTTATGCAGTCGGAATAGTTCTTCATTTGCACAAAACTTAATGACAAGTAAAGTACAGTTCTAGCAAAATAAAAAGTATTCTTTAATAATA
>NC_030430.2:21645226-21652726 GCF_001660625.3 Ictalurus punctatus
AAATAATCTATTATTCGTCAGCCTAATTTGATCATATTTTGCAATCTTGAAATCAATATTAATTGCAAAAGCGTAAAATAATCCCACACAAACGAGCTAGTTATTTTTTCTTTCACTCTATGCTAGCAATGTTTGCCCCAAGCTCCAGTCTTTTTGTAGGCTGTTAGTTGCATTAGTCATAATACATATACAAAGATATGAGTCGCCTTTCACTTAGAGCACACAGTGATGTGTGTATGAGATATACAGAAGCAGCTTCTCATTTCTCATTGTCATATTCGCCCTACTGTTTGCCTCTGCTCTAACTCTGGCCTCATTGTTTTGATTGGTCACCTGTCCGACCCGATCATCCCCACGCAATAACTTACACTCCTGTGTGTACAAGGAAGAAATGAATGATTTACCACTTTCGAGTGTTAGCCAATATGCTTGTCTAATTAAGTTCTTTTAAGTAATGATGAGCTGATTAATGTCATGCCTCTGCCTTCTCCTGTTTCAAACTCCAGTATCCAAAATCCTCAACATGCCATATCATAGCCAGGTCCTGCCTATGTGAGTCTTAGCACTTGACCATTGTTAGTGTTAGTCATGTTTTTTGACCTGTTCAGCTTTTGTAAGTATTGCTTAGTCTAATCTAGTCTGTTTGAACATCACCTGACCCTTTGTCTGGTTTTGATTACGATTTTGGATCTAAATCCGCTAAACACCCTGAAACAGCATAAAGCTCTCTACCTCACACTTGCCGATTGAACTACATTCCCCTTATCTAAGCGTTATCGCAAACAACCACAGAGGACTAAGGTAGCCTCTAATTAAAGCTGACAATTTACAAGCAAGCTTATATACTCATTGATTTATTTAATATGTGTGCTGGAGTGCAGAATCCAACCAACAAAAATGGTTACTGTAACGCAGTTTGTCTCAGCTAGTTAGTTATCTAGGAGATGGCGAGTGCAATGACACTGATGGTGGAATTAGAATGAAAGTTGGAGCTTTAGAAGTTGATCTGTTTGAGTAGCGGGTACAGATCAGGAGGTGAGAGAGCTGAACAGACTGAAGGACTAAAGCGCTGCCGCATTGCTCTCTTTAGATAGAGATTACACGAGCGATAAAACTCACTGCACTGCTATCAACGGCATTGTGGGTCATGTAAGAAACCGTTACTTACAACGGAAAAGTCCGACACGTCCATGAAAGACGTTTAAGCCAAAAGAGTAAATTCAGAATTTCATTACAAATCTTTTAAAACCTTATTATAAAACATATTTTGGTCTTCCAAACATGTAGATTATTAATGTACCAGTAATTAAGCACATTCAAAATACTCTTTAGTCACTCCAGGAAAAGCTGTGCTAGTCATCAGGCCTCCAACGGTAGTCCAGAAGAGCAGCTCAGGCCCACGTGGCTGGGGTCGAGTGTTCTGTTCTTTGGAGACGATGAAAGGAATACTTCATCAACTCCAAAGAACAGAACACCCAACTCCAGCCACGTGGGCCTGAGCTGCTCTTCTGGACTACCGTTGGAGGCCTGACGACTTGCACAGCTTTTCCTGGAGTGGAGATTGGAGAGGAAGCCTGTGATCGGGGTCAAGCCTCGGGGACAGCATCCACCCCCCTTTTCTCTCCCTCCTTTTCTGTTCCTTAGCACATTTTGGCTTTTCATTTCTTATTCTCTCCTCATCGCTCTCTCTCGGTAAATCGGACCAGATGGTGCGGGTCAACGACAGCCAGCTAATTGAAAAACGTATAAAACAATTTCGCCATTGTCTCAGGAAGTGACCAAATCAATAGCACATTTTCAGCCATGGTGGACAAGCTGAGACAGATGGTGAGTACCTGAGACAACTGATTTATCTCATTTATACATTTGAGCAGCTGAGGTTTAAGGGCCTTGCTCAGGGACCCAGCAGTGGCAGGCTGGCAGTGCAGGGATTTGAACTCACAACTTTCTGGTCAGTAGTCCAATGTCTTAAACAGTAAGCTACCACTGCCACCAGTAAAAGCCAGAAAAGGAGAGCCAGAGTAAGAGCCAGAATGGGAGAACCGGTAGTTCAGGGGGATACAGGTTGATAAATAGGACAGGAGTGGGGTCTTCTTGACCTAATGAGGCACAGATTGAGAGCAGAAGCAGGAACACTCAATGCCTGTTTGGAAGCTCTTGCTGAATTAACACCCCATTGGTACGTTAAGTACAGTTACCTCATACATCAAACAAAAGAGGGAATATCTAAGGGAAGATAGCAAATCGAGCCTGACAACCTGAAGAAGCTGAGATCTGTCCCAGACGTAGATACACGCAGAGTTATAAGGTGTCTGGGGGACATTGTCACGGCCGGGTGCATCTCAAATATTATCAATTACAGGCCAAACAAACAGCCGGACTTCCTGGTCACGACTGTGTGGAGAATTTTAGCGTGTCAGGAAAACCGTTCAGGCAAATTAGCCATGCTGTCCAGCTCTTACACTCTGCATTCTCACTGGATTGAGTGTGTGTGTGTGTGTGTGTGTGTGTGTGAGGGGTCACTTTACTTACCTTACTTGCCTCAATGGGACCAGAGCGGACCATAATTTACCCTGTCCGAGCGAAAAAAACAAACCAGTGCATACATGAAAAGGTTGGGGTTTTTTGGTTCCTTTTGTAGTATTTCGCAAGCCGGCTGTTGGGCTAACATTACATTAATCCATAAAGTATTTCTTGCAATCTGATATCATAAATATGGTGTATAAATGACTACTTAAATAATCTGTTAATTGGCAAATTCATATTTGCGACATTTGGCAGAGCAAAACTTATCCAGAGCAACTTACATTTACTGTGTCTCATTTATACGTCTGAGCAGTTAAGGGTTAAGGGCCTTGCTCAAGGGCCCAGCAGTGGCAGCTTAGCAGTGCTGGGATTTGAACTCATAACCTCCCAATCAATAGACTAATGTCATAATAACTGAGCTACCACTACTCCATATAATGAGCTAATGATCATCACAGTCTCACTTGCCAATTCCACCCCACACCATCAGAGGTCCCCATAACCACAATACTCAGCCGCTTCCGGGTTTCTGACCTCTGACCCGATACTCATTATTTCCTCAGTTACTCACTGTTTACATACTCCTGGGCTGCATCCGAAATCGCATTCTCTGTCAGTATGTACTGTATTCGATGCAGTACCTACTGCACGGCCGTTGGAACAGTACGTACTAATCAGTACGAGTGTGTAGTATAACTACAATCCCAGACATACTACATCCGCCATGTTAGCATTGTGTCATCATAAACACAAAAATTGTAAAGGGACCACCAGATTAAAGCAACCGCACTAACACCAAAATGCACACCAGAAAAGTTAACTGAATTAGTAGTTTAATGTGGGCGGGGTTAAGAGACTGAGGTAAATTCCTTTCCGTTAGCTTGGCCGGCTAAGGCATGATGGAAATGACAAAAAAGTTTTCAAATGCCGTGACTGTTTTCTTGTCTAAACTGTTTTCTTGTTTAAACCTTCAAAAAGTTTATTTTTAAGTTTAAACCTTTAAATTTATTTGAGTATTGTAGAACAACGCCTGTTTAACCGAGGTTTAATACTTAAAAAGAGCCGACACGCGCCGGAAGTGTTCCACGCCGGAAGCAGTACGCCATACGGATATTTCTCGACTACTGTTTCTCATCTAATGAGAATTCGAACATACTATCCCTCTGGCATACTGCTTTTCACCTACTGTGTACTGTAGTAGGGTAGTGCGTGATTTCAGATGTAGCCCTGGTTTTAATTAGCTCATTGCGAATCCTTGCTTTCTTTCAGCCATCACGTCTCATATTTGGTTTTCCTGGTTTTCTGATACTTCAGGATTGTTTTTACGATTACAGATCGATGCCCTTTGCCCATCCATCTTGTTTTGATTGCTGATTATTTGTCTGCTTGCTTTTGACCCTTTTGCCTGCCTACGATGATTGTAATATTAGCATGCATGTGCACACACTCTATAATGAGATAGAAATGAAAGCAACAGATATTATAAACGAAACTTGCAAGTGCAAAGTGTTCGATCTTGCAAAGTGTTCAAATCTATCATGTACCAACGCAAATCACAATGAAAAGTGTCACTCTTAATTAAGATTTATCTACGGTCAAAGTGCAAACAATTCTGTCTTGTAACATTTGTAACATTAGCTGAGACAGATCACAATCAACATAACATTGCTCTCAGTAGAGCACATGTTTGAGCAAAACATGGAAGAAAGTCGTAGCCATGCCTTTGGATTCAAAGATATAAGGTATTGACTTAAAGATACAGCCAAACATTTATGAGTCAACATAGTATATATTATCATGCTTAAAGAGTTTTTTTTTTTTTTTCAAGTGAGCTTACTGTATGTTAGCCATCTAATTAAGATGGGAAGTAACCATGATAAACATTTATGATGATGATGATGATGATGATGATTTAAAAATCTCCTAAAAATCCTTTTCAGGTTAGCTGATACTATATGCTAGCTGGCTAACAAAATTTGTCATGCCTACATTTCCATATATAGAGTAAAAGACACACAAACATTCTCCATTTATGATCTTAAAGACACGCCCACTCAAAGCTGGTTTCTTCAATATTAGGACCCAAAGACACACCTATATTTCCATATATGGACTCAAAGAAACACTATTTATCATCTTAATGACAATAGAGCTGGTGTCCTTTCAATATGAGGATTCATACCTACATTTCTATACATGGAGTTAAAGACAAACATACATTCTCCATTTATGGTCATAAGGACATTCCCACTGAGAGCTGCTCTCATTTCAATATAAGTACTCAATGACACATTTCCATATATGGACTCAAAGACTCATATACAGTGCCTTCCCCATTTTATACTCTTAAAGACACGGCCACTGAGAGCTGCTTACATTTACACTCAATAGCTACGTTTCCATCCGAGGGTTTTTTTGCGAAATGAGGTTTAGCATTTATGGATATAGCTGATGGAAATCCAAATTATAGATCAAATTTCACAAGTAATAATTTTTTGTTCAACTTTAGCACATAAACTGTATGTCGATACTTGAAATGTTGACAGAAATGACAGAATTTATCCATCCATCCATTGGGGGAAAAATAGGGATGTGCATGCAATCCAGCACACCACACACCTGTGGCACAAGATGCGCCAAGGTATTACAGTTGGCCTCCACTAAATTCGCCAGCCTGATATAACACCGCATTCATTTTTTTAAAGTAGATGTGCACACAGTATATACACATCGATGGACGGTCATTTTACTAACCATTGAAAGTTTCCCCCACTACTCTGTGCTCGGCGCAGGTTGCCAGGTTGAGCAAGGCGATAGCGATCCTCTTTCAGATCGGAACTGGTGTCCGGTGGTAACCTGCGATGGACCCCAGTTCAGACCCATGGGATTCGTCACTATCAGAGTCCTATCAGACGAGCAGCTGTTCCATTGTCGACGTTGATATCGCCTTCTGATATCTCATACAATTGCAATTATTTGCGAAATTATAATGAAAGTAAGCTGGCCAATTTCATTTAATTGTCTCGGTACTCTCCTCCATTTTTACAAAGATTTGAGGAAAAGGTACAAAAGGTACACAATTTCCGATATACACAAAATTATAAATGGCTCAAGGGCATATTTCTTTTGCGATACACCAAAAAACGTATGCGGCAATTTGGGTTGGTTTTTTTTACGGATGACATCATCACCAGAGTATAACGCGTTACAAAGTACAATTTCACATGATACTGCGTTCTATTTTCTTTTTCTGATAACACAGTAATGTAATGCATTACATTTTCTAATTTATATCATTTGATTACAGTTACTGATGGCAATAAAATGACGTTACTTGCATTACAAATTTATTGTTAAGAAAACAATATTAAGTCAAATGCATTTGTAAAATAAATCACGTTTTGTGCGGCTGCCAGGGGCGTAACCTGGCCCGGGCGTTAGGGGCTGTAGCCCTGAAGATTTTTTCTTTAGCCCCGAATAATTCTCCACTTTCACAGTCACTACGTAACTGAACGTCAGTAAAAGAAGACGGCGGTGTTGTAATTTTATATCTTCAGTGAACGGAGACGAGACCAATCAGACAGGGTTTACAGGAAAATATCTGGAAATACTCGTGTCTTATTGGCTGAGAGTCTCTCAATTCTGCCAAACGCTAGCTCACAGTCAGTGTGAGGAAAAATGTATATACGCAGGTTTTTTTTTAAAGCAGTAAATGGGTTGAAACTGAAACACTAGCATCCTCTCATTCTGAGCAGGGAAACAAGGTGTGTAAATGTCTGTATGAGTTCCAGTTTACGTGAACATGATATGAGCAGAGCATAAGGAAAGATAATATACTTTGCATGGCACTGTAGCAGCTAAACCCATAGCTCAGTTGTGCATCCCCTTGGCTAGCGACACCAAACTAGCCTAGTTAGAAATGTTTTATATTTTATCAATCTGGTAGTCCTACAAACAGTGACAACACCCGAGGCAAGTTTTACGATAAATCCACTTCTTTTGTAGTGTATTTTTGAAGGTTTGATAGGTTTTGAAAGTAACGCGAAAGTAAAGTAATTATTAATCTGATTACGTTTTACATGCTAGAATCAGTAATGTAATCAGATTACAGTTTTTTAAAAAGTAGTAATTAGTAATCTGTAGTGGATTCCTTTTTTTTGATAGACTTACCCCACACTGGTCATCGTGCACACCGTTTAATCAGTAAAAGGCCAATTAGATGGAAACAGGAAGCAAATATTACAAACTTTTTTATGCACTTTCACTTTGTCCGTAACAGAAAAGTATAAGGAAACTTGGCTAACACACTTATATTTCTATATACGGACTCATAAACTTGACAGGCAAGGTGTGAGGGATGGTCCCGTATCTTGTCGAACATGTTGTTGTCTTTCACTCAGATGTGGTGAAATTACACTATAATTATGGCATTAAGTCTTTCTGTTACATAAATAAAGACATCTCAGTGGAAATGATGGACGAGGGAGTTTGAGAAATTTTTATCACACTCATCACTTTCCCTGTACACGACGGTAATGACTCTGAAGTCTTCTGGTTGACAATGAAGTGCTAGAGAGAAGAGAGGAAGTGAGAGAGAGAGAGAGAGAGACTGAAAGAGTGCAGCAGGGCTTTGGCCTCACACTTTTCAAGAGAAGAGAGCTGAGAGATCCCACCACTTCATCAAGAGCACTTTTTCATTCTTGACTCATTCATTACCCATACAAACTCAGCAGGTCAGAATCAAAGAGTGCACACACACCAGCCCCTGTACTCCCACCTCCCTCTCCTCCCTCCATCTCTCCCAGGGATGAGGGAAAGACGTCTCTATCTCAGGCTGGGATAAGCACCGGAGGAAGCGGCGGCGATTATTAATGACATCAGATGAGGAAATTCTGTCTGACGCCCCACGTTCGGGGCAACGTGCCAAGCATGGACAGGGCTGGTTTCGGGGCCTGCAGGGTTTCGGGTTAAAAA
>NC_030430.2:21655226-21740226 GCF_001660625.3 Ictalurus punctatus
AATATTTGATTATATCTTTTCATGTGACAACACTGAAGAAATGACACTTTGCTACAATGTAATGTAGTGCGTGTACAACAGTGTAAATTTGCCGTCCCCTCAAAATAACTCAACACACAGACATTAATGTCTAAACCGCTGCCAACAAAAGTGAGTACACCCCTAAGTGAAAATGTCCAAATTGGGCCCAAAGTGTCAATATTTTGTGTGGCCACCATTATTTTCCAGCACCGCCTTAACCCTCTTGGGCATGGAGTTCACCAGAGCTTCACAGGTTGCCACTGGAGTCCTCTTCCACTCCTCCATGATGACATCATGGAGCTGGTGGATGTTATAGACCTTTTGCTCCTCCACCTTCCGTTTGAGGATGCCCCACAGATGCTCAATAGGGTTTAGTCCATCATCTTCACTCTCAGCTTCTTTAGCAAGGCAGTGGTCGTCTTGGAGGTGAGTTTGGGGTCATTATCATGCTGGAATACTGCTCTGCGGCCCAGTCTCCGATGGGAGGGGATCGTGCTCTGCTTCAGTATGTCACAGTATATGTTGGCTTTCATGGTTCCCTCAATGAACTGTAGCTCCCCAGTGCCGGCAGCACTCATGCAGCCCCAGACCATGACACTCCCACCACCATGCTTGACTGTAGGCAAGACACACTTGTCTTTGTACTCCTCACCTGGTTGCTGCCACACACGCTTGACACCCTCTGAACAAATCAGGTTATTTTTGACTCATCAGACCACAGGACATGGTTCCAGTAATCCATGTCCTTAGTCTGCTTGTCTTCAGCAAACTGTTCGCGGAATTTCTTGTGCATCAACTTTAGAAGAGGTTTCCTTCTGGGACGACAGCCATGCAGACCAATTTGATGCAGTGTGCGGCGTATGGTCTGAGCACTGACAGGCTGACCCCCCACCCCTTCAACCTCTGCAGCAATGCTGGCAGCACTCATACGTCTATTTCCCAAAGACAACCTCTGGATATGAGGCTGAGCACGTGCACTCTACTTCTTTGGTCGACCATGGCGAGGCCTGTTCTGAGTGGAACCTGTCCTGTTAAACCGCTGTATGGTCTTGACCACCGTGCTGCAGCTCAGTGTCAGGGTCTTGTCAATCTCCTTATAGCCTAGGCCATCTTTATGTAGAGCAACAATTCTTTTTTTCAGATCCTCAGAGAGTTCTTTGCCATGAGGTGCCATGTTGAACTTCCAGTGACCAGTATGAGGGAGTGTGAGAGCGATGACACCAAATTTAACACACCTGCTCCCCATTCACACCTGAGACCTTGTAACACTAACAAGTCACATGACACCGGGGAGGGAAAATGACTAATTGGGCCCAATTTGGACATTTTCTCTTAGGGGTGTACTCACTTTTGTTGCCAGCGGTTTAGACATTAATGGCTGTGTGTTGAGTTATTTTGAGGGGACAGCAAATTTACACTGTTACACAAGCTGTACACTCACTACTTTACATTGTAGCAAAGTGACATTTCTTCAGTGTTGTCACATGAAACGATATAATCAAATATTTACAAAAATGTGAGGGGTGTACTCACTTTTGTGAGATACTATATATATATATATATATATATATATATATATATATATATATATATATATATATATATATATATATATACACACACATACACACACCTACACACACTGTAGTTGTATTAAATACCTTTACCTAGATTTATATAACTGTATGTTATTAACAATCATAATGGTAATATTTTATATAGTATTATACTATAATATAGTATATATATGTTTAGACAACTGTGTCTTTCTATATAGAAATTACAATCCGTTATGCTTTTAACCATTTAATTCAAATCAAATCACATGATGCAAAACCATATACTACACCATACATATATAAGTGATCACCAAACATGCTCAAATGAATATACTTAACAAATCGTATCAAATTATCTAATCACTTTTGCTCATATAGACTGGGAATAAAATAGAAAGGCTCAGTGACTAGGGCGCACGGTGGTTAGCACGTTCTCCTCACACCTCCACGGTCTGGGGTCCGAGTCCCGCTGTGGCCCTGTGTGTGTGGAGTTTGCATGTTCTCCCTGTGCTGCGGGGGTTTCCTCCGGGTACTCCGGTTTCCTCCCCCAGTCCAAAGACATGCATTGTAGGCCGATTGGCGTGTCCAAAGTGTCCGTAGTGTATGAATGGGTTTGTGAGTGTGTATGTGATTGTGCCCTGCAATGGATTGGCACCCTGTCCAGGGTGTACCCCGCCTTGTGCCCGATGCTCCCTGGGATAGACTCCAGGTTCCCCGTGACCCTGAAAAGGATAAAGCGGTAGAAGATGGATGGATGGATGGATGGATGGATGGATGGCTCAGTGACTATGATCAGTACAAAACAAATCCAAAAATGTCTCTGACTGAATGTGGAACATGCTAAAGAAAAACACAATCATATTGTCCAAGCACTTTTGTAAATTTTGTATTATTAATTACTGAATTATATTGTAATAACATTTTGAATATATCTATCGTTTTAAATACTATTCGATGTTTAATGTAATTGTCAATTTAGTGCACGTGCTCTAGAAACCCTTCATTACGGGTGTTACTAAGGCAAACCATGTGTCTTTCATTGAAAAGAAATTACAAACGAGTGTAATACGGCGGTATTTTTGCGTATTGGATTATTTTAGGTTTTGAACCACTGCCACTAACTTGCTTTATCTACATTAAATTAAATTGTTTCGCTGCCGTATTACTTCTATAACCTGGCAAACACACGCGTTCCAGAGAGCAACGTGGAGACGTGGAAAAGCGTGGAAAACTGCAGAGAAATCGTGTTTCTGATGCTGAATATTTTGTAAGTATTATCTGCTTATAAAATTCTGGGTCACATTCAGGGCTGGCAAGATTTCTCTCTCTCTCTCTCTCTCTCTCTCTCTCTCTCTCTCTCTCTCTCTCTCTGAGTAATAACCGTTTTTGGGGCCCAGAGTGCATACGATTATTTTTGAGTTATTCTTGCGTCAGTCCCATTGAGTTGCCTACACACTGGATCACAGGAAAAAAGCCACTGTGTGTGTGTATGTGTGTGTGTGTGTGTGTGTGTGTGTGTGTGTGTGTGTGTGTGTCTTTCTCTCATGTTCCTCCGTGCTCTGGGGTGTCTCTCAGACAGCTCTTATGGACAGATGGAGAGAAGGAGTGATTAGGCGGGGCGCCTGAGAGACTCAGAGATGAGATTATTACCATGCAGTGGATATTCCCTCCCTGTACTGGATTGCCAGCTGACTCTCTGCTCTTACACCCACATACACACACACACACACACACACACACACACACACACACACACACACACACACACACGGACCCCTTCCTCTGAGAATTTTAGAGGAGGATTGAATCATAAGAATGACCCTAATAAAGATAAGCAGGATCATGGGCTTCTAAACAGGGAGACCAGGCCAAACACACACACACACACACACACACACACACACACACACACACACACACACACACTACTTTTCTTTTCCTGCCGGATCAGTAAACAGCTCCAGTTTCCACTTTAAAGGATTTAATTGCATCCACAGGGAAAAGACTTCTTTTGACACATTAGCGTTTCTATTCTAAATGAAGGAGGCAGCACACAAGGGAGGGCGCAAGAGAGCGAGGGAGCGAGGGAGAGAGCGAGGGAGTGAGTGTGATGGCTGACGGGTGATGGCAGGACGCCCATGTGACCGCATTTCTACAGCAAAATAATCAGAAATACAAAAATGGCACAGCAGCCACATGAAAACAAACATAGAGAAGCTTATTATGGACTTCATTACTCGCTGTCTCACCCACTCACATGCAACACACACACACACACACACACACACACACACACACACACACACACATAGATCTGTCAGTTACACAGAAATTGATCTAAGATCAAACACACACACACACACCAACTTTCTCTCTTTTTGCCAAAAGGTCATTGCGAAATGGACACAGTAATATTAAATGTGCTCAATGACAAAAAGACACACACACACACACACACACACACACACACACTCACACACACACACACACCACAGAGCCAGTTTTGAGTTGCTGAGAGAATGTAAATGTAATTCATTGTGAAAAAGCTTAAACGGTCGGTTTAATGGATGAGACGAGTTGATAAGAGTAAAAAATCTTGGGAAGAAAAATAAAGAAAGTTTCAGGATCCAAACAGAAGTGTTCGAGCTGTAACTGAAATGATATATTTACTTTCACCTCTGGAAGAAGACTAGCATTACTAGCATTCAATTACTGCTGTTGAGTTCTTGATTCTGATTGGTCAGATGGTGCTGATTCATTTTCTATAGCAGCAGCTCTGACAGTAATCCTGGCTGTAAGTCAGAGCACAGGTTTGTATTAATACACGCATTCACAGGGGCGTGTATGTCAAAAGCTCCACATAAACAGAAAAAAAAAAAACGTTTTGCGGCTTTTAGTACAAATGTGTTCGCCTTTAGGTTATCTACAAGCTAGTGCGCTCCAAAACAGTGACAACATTCGCATTTAGAAGAGATATATGCGTTCAAAATTTACAGTCCTCTCTCTACCACCGATACAGAGCAACAATCTTGATGACGTCATTCTGCACTACCGCTTCTCATCGGATTTTCTGTCCAATCAAATGCTCTCTAGAATCCGAAGTGTCCCGCCCCCAACATTATAAAAGTCACCTTGCCGAAGTTGCCGTTATTGAGCAAGAAAAAACGATATAAGCAAGCATGGGGTCGTAAATGTGTCTTTGGCTGCTCAGAGGTGTGCGTTGTAGTCAGTTTCCCAACTGTAAGTTGGTTAAGAAGGAAATGTCTTGAATTCAGAAGGAGGAGTGTGTGTTAAGGAGGAGGTATTTGTGCCAGCTCGCAGCTTTCGGGCAGCCATTTTTTCCATGGTACTAACTGTCAAGTTCAGCTTAGCCCAGGCTATGAGGTAAGCTTAACACTAAAAAGGGGGAGGAGCTACTCGGTATGTCCCGCCCTGACTTCCTGTTTCAGTGGAAATTTCTCAACACATCAAATAACACTACGTGTCTCAAGGCACTTCACAAGGACTTTGAGAAAGGAAAAAAAAAGCTGCTGGTGAGGGGACGATTCTTTATAACTGCTATAACATATTTTTTTCATTACATAAGTGGTAAAGTGGTAAATGGTCTGCACTTAAATAGCGCTTTTTTAACCCTAGCGGTACCAAAACGCTTTACACTGGTTCTTATCCTCCCATTCATACACACCAATGGTAGCAGAGCTGATTTTGCAAGGTGCTAACTTGCCATCGGGAGCAACTTGGGGTTCAGTGTCTTGCCCAAGGACACTTCGGTATGCGGAGTCACGTGGGCTGGGAATCGAACCGCCAACCCTACGATTAGTGGACGACCCGCTCTACCACCTGAACCACAGCCACCCAGTGATAACAGGAAAACGATAACAAGGAAGATTTGTTTTTCGCAGTCATTCCACAACATTACATGTAACTATACTTATACTGATAAGAAGTGTGTTGCACTTTAGTAGAAAAAGAAATACAGTGATGTATGAGAAATAAAACACTTCAGGACATGCTGATTTTTTGGAAAATAATCAACTTCCGGGTGGTAGTGTAACAGTAATGCAGTGCTGCGTCAAACCACATCACACCGACTATACTGTTGATTATTATCCTCTAAAGACATCTTAAGTGATATCACATAATGACATGAATTTAAAGCGGAGAGAAAATATAGAATGGGAGTTTTTGCAAATGGGATTTGTTTACCTTTTCATATGCTTCATTCGATTTACCTCGGACGTGGGAAGTCGGAGAACGTCATTTTTTATCTCCGTGCATTCATGCTAAAAACTGGGAAAAAAACCATGGACGCCTCCATGTTTGTCTTTTCTTAGCATCCCGCTAGCCAGCTAACTGTGAGGAGTGATGTATATTTACTTCCTCAAAACAGTGATTTGTATAGTTCGGTGTTATAGATTTAACAAGCAGATATTCCATGTATGTTGACTGATCTAAAGCTAGATATAAATAATATTATATACAGTATAACTCATTTAAAAGTAAAGAAGTGCTACTTTGTTAGCTATTGATGCTCTGAGCAGCCATGTTGATTTGATGTCACTTGCTGAACTCGGAGTCGAGCAGACCGCCCCAAGTTCTCGAGTAGGAATTGCGAGTTGAACTGCGAGGGTTGTTTGTTTCTTTGTTTTTTTCCGAGTCAAGTTACAACTTTTAGGCGAATACAGCAATAATACAATCATTAAGTGATTTTCAGCATTTACAAGATTATCACCGTGGTCGTATAAACTGCTTACTACGACTTGTAGAGTGTAGCTTTTAGGCAGAGAAATCGGGTTACTTAACGTACGTGTACTGGGAATCTGATGTCTTTAGGTTTTCATACTGGTTTTCTATGCACAAACAGAATCAGGGAATGAACCAGAAGCTGTAAACACTTAACGGCATAAAAAAGGAAAACAATGTGGCATTATGTGGCAATTTGTAACCATAAAAACTCCCAGATGTTTGAAAACTGGGAAAACAGGTTGGAATTTTTCATTTGGACCTCGTGTCCTTTTTCTTCTGTGATTTTTATTTATATTTTTAAGCAGCGTGACTGTAGAGGTATGTATGTCATGTATTTAGTAACTTCTTTAAACACTTTGACTCTTAGAAAACCAGGATTTTCAAGGGCTCTTGAAACATTTACACGTTTTTAAAGGGTTCCTGGCATCCTAACGTGGTTTTACTTGGAACCTCATATTATGTTCAGGGTTCTACACTGAACCTGAAAGTCAAACAGAGGGACAAGCAAGAACCTTTATGAGTTCTTTATGACTAGTATCTTTAGTTACAGTACCTAGAGCATGTTGTACACCTTTAAATCTCATTTAAGGTACATTTAAGGATGACAGATTTACTTTTGAGAGTTCATTTACTTTGTTCGTACCTCTGGGAACAAAAAAAGTGCAAGTACAGTACCTTTATTTCCTACAGAGGAGTGTGTAATGAAGCTGTGAGTGACGAAGATAGAGTGAAATAGATGGTCTCTCTCCACTACAAGCCTTTCCTTTACATGAATGAAACCAACAGATTCAGTATTAAAGTGTGTGTGGTGTGAGACAGAGAGAGAGAGAGAGAGAGAGAGAGAGAGTTTAGAGAGAGAGAGAGAAACCTATTAAGTGTGTGATCAGGCCCAGGGCTTGTGTCACCTCTTAACCCTCCTGCTGGGTGTCGCCTACTGACCCACCTCGCTGTGATGGCTTTACCATCTCAACTACACCAAGATGGACCACCAGGGTCATAACACACACCCACACACACGCACGCACTCACGGAGAATGGCGACAAGATTAAAATAGCAGATTGTTTAAAACCGTTACAGCTCCCTCTGAAATGACCCTGATTCCTTTAAACCAATCGGAACAAATCCCTTAAGTGACGTCATCACGGCGGATTTCCCTACTGATTTCAACACACTCTTTTTTGGCTCCGTCTGTCATCTGCAAGTCATCTGCAGCCCTTGATCCAGGCAGCAGATCGTCGTTACCGAGACCACAGGACAGCCTGAGTGTGTCCAACACCGTTCACAACACCTCCAGGAACATCATCTTCCTCTGCACAGGACAACAAGCGATACACAGCTTCATCCGAGTGCTGATGAAGGGCCCTATGTATGACATGAGATCAGACCAGGTGTTAGTGCATTGATGCTCAATGATAACTTATTAATATCTCTCATAAATGAATCGCTGCACCATCACAAGGCATCACATTTTCCATGCGTGCGTGTGTGTGTGTGTGTGTGTGTGTGCGCGCATGTGTGACAGTGCTTTTCCTTTATAAAAGCCGCAGTCCCACTGTACAAGACAGAGTGTTCACATTCCTACAGGGGTCTGGATCTGAACGATAAAACACATTATGCTATCAGAGAGACAGAGAGAGAGAACAGAGAGCGAATGGATGTGAATGCAGAGGTTCATTACAAAGGCATTAGGAAGTGCTGCACACGTGATTAGGAGAATCCGTGTGACACATGCATACAGAATTACAATTTAAAAGGTATACGCAGAACTAAAACCTTTTTCTTTGTGTGTGTGTGTGTGTGTGTGTGATCTATCTGAGCAGTTGTGCTGATGAACAGACACACTCCAGGAGGAACGTGTTAATCCAGTGAGGATTACTGAACTAGCAGGACGGTCTGAGACTACGGTCAGCATGATTACTGAGGAGAAATCAATAACTGTAAATGAGTTGATTTACATGCCTGCATTCCTTACCGACCCATTTGCATTTATTCATTTAGCCGACGCCTTATAAACTACAATCCGAGCATGCTGTAAATTCAATTCGATTCTATTTGCATAGCTCTTTTCCACAATGGACATTGTCACAAAGCAGCTTTCGGGAAGATTTAGATCCTTAATGAGCAAACCAGAGTCGACAGTGGTGGGGAAAAACTTCCTCACTCAAACAAGGAAGAGACTCAAAAGGAACCCATGCTCTTCTTGGTGACACCAGAAAGTAGGATAATAACATTTCGGATATCATTACAGGAGTAAAAGAGTTTGTATTGTGACAAATTGTCTGTTTACAGATTGTGAATAAGAGTCCTGGGATGTGCACATGAGTCTTCATGACTACAGCAGCAGCTCTTATGTACAAGTCTACAGTATGCAGGTGAAATTATCTACTGAAGTAAGGATGAAACTATTTTTGGATAGTGTAAATCCTTAGGATGTCCATGTAGGACCATCCACAACAGAAATGTACTCAAATGTTCAGAAAGCTTCAAGCAAATGTGGAATATTAATGTGTTAATTCCTTAAACTCCCAGGACCCATCAGCATGTCTAGACATTCCTCACACTCAACCTCACACTCAACCTTTTCTATCAATGTTTACATGCTTTAAGATGAAAAACTGAATAACTTACTATGGATATAAAAAGTCTGCATACCCCTGTTGGCATAGGTCAACAGGTTGGCGTAGGTCTCTTGGAAGCCTCCCTGGTAAGGTTTTGTCTGGTCCTTTTATAAATTTTGGAGGGACGTCCTGTTCTTGATGATGTCACTGTGGTGCTCCATTTTCTCCACTTATGGATGATGGCCTTTACGGTCTTCCATTAAACAATGCTGTGAAAAAGTATTTGCCCCATTCTGATTTCTTCTGTTTTTGTGTATATCTTGTATATAAATTGTTTCAGAAATTAACACAAAATCTAAGATGAAACAAAGGTAACCTGAGTAAACACAAAATACGTTTTTTAAATGATATTGTTATTTATTGAAGCAAAAAAGTTATCCAATACCAACTGGGCCTGTGTGAAAGTGTATTTGCCTCCATAGTTACTAATTCCCCAAATCAACAAAACTGCATTATAATGAGGTTCAGCTGGACTAGACACAACCAAGCCTGACTACTGCAAACCCTGTTCCATCAAATCTACACTTAAATACAACTTTTATAACAGCACGAATTGGTTAAAAGGTCGTACTCAGTAACACACTGGGACTCCGAAGAAACCCAGTGAGAGCTGTCATCTCCAAATGGAAAATCTCGGCACAGTGGTGAACCTTCCCAGAAGTGGCCGACCTTCCAAAATTCCTCTGAGAGCACAACAACAACTCATCTACATTTACATTTACATTTATTCATTTAGCAGACGCTTTTATCCAAAGCGAAATAAAAATGAGGACCAAAACTCATCCAGGAAGTCACAAAAGAGCCAAGGACAACATCAAAGGAACTACAGGCCTCTCTTGCATTAATAAAGGTCACTGTTCATGACTCCAGTATCAGAAAGACGCTGGGTAAAAATGGCATCTATGGAAGCGTGGCGAGGTGAAAACCACTGCTAACCCAGAAGAACATTAAGGCTCATCTGAATTTAGCCAAAACACACCTTGATGATCCTCAAACCTTTTGGGAGAATGTTCTGTAGACTGAAGAGTTGAAAGCGGAGCTGTTTGGAAGACAGGAGTCCTGTTACATCTGGAGTAAACCAAACACAGAATTCCACGAAAAGAACATCATATCTACGGTCAAGCATGGTGGTGGTGGAAGTGTGATGGTGTGGGGATGCTTTCCTGCTTTAGGGTCTGGGCATGAATTCCAGAAAATCCTAAAGGAGAATGTCTGGTCTTCAGTCTATAAGTTGAAACTCAAGCACAACTAGATTATACAGCAAGACAATGATCCAAAGCATAGGAGTAATAGTTATAGGAAGCTTTAGGAAGTGTTTGGTTGCTGCTAAAGGTGGCAAAACCAGATTTTATGTTTAAGGAGGCAATTAGTTTTTCACATGGGTGATAGGTATTGGATAACTTTTTTTGCTTCAATAGAACAACTGTATTTTGTGTTTTCTCAGATTGCCATTGTTTTATGTTGTATTTCGTTTGAAGATCTTAAACTACTTAGTATGAGATATACATAAAATCAGAAGAAATCAGACCCAAGTACTTTTTTTCACAGCACTGTACATCTAATGTTTTGGACGTTCGTTTATAACCCTCTCCTGATAGATATCTTTCAACATGTGAGACACCGTACATGCATTGTAAGTTCTTTGTGGATCATGGCTTCAGCAATCAGAAGAAAAGATGTGAAGAAAATCCTACAGAAACAGCTGGTCTTTATTTGGGGTTAATCAGAATAATTTCATTGACTACAGCTGAGTGATAATTACTCTTGAACACGAGATTGAATTTGATTGGTTCTTTCTGAACACACCCACATCCCCAATTATAAAAGGGTATGCACACTTATGCAATCAGGTTATTGTGACTTTTTTTTTTCCTATGTGTCCCTAAAATGTTTCTGATTGATTTTCATTTTATTATTTAATGTTTTTAATTTTTATATGTTGTAATATCACATTGAGAGTGGAAAAAAATAATCTGACTTTAGTTATATTGGTTTATTTATTTATTTTATTTTTTTCACCAAAAAACCTGTCATTTTTACAGGGGTGTATAAACTTTTTATATCCACTGTAATAAGCTGCGTGGTTAAGATATAAATCAATGGGTATAAAAGGGTATAATAACTTTTATAACACTGATCTATTCCTCTGATACAGTAGGAAGCAAGTAAAAGGAATATAGCATCTGCTTGTTTCATCTTTTACTTAATTATTTACTTTTCTAGAATATACTTGAAACTCTCTCTCTCTCTCTCTCTCTCTCTCTCTCTCTCTCTCTCTCTCTCTCTCTCTCTCTCTCTCTTCCTTTGATTGGGGGGGAGCACAAACCCCCACAGGAGAGATTTATTTTACAAGCAAACTCTTTTTTTTTTTTTAAATTGCCACATTATTTAAACATGTATAGAAAGTCTTCTGTCCTGAAGTCGCTCCTGTGGTGGAAAACCCACTGACTGTTACAAAGCACTGACACTGGAGACTCCTTCATTAAATGTTCAATAAACATCCTTAAAGAACACATCAGCATATCAACAACACGTACATGCTTTTGTTTGCTCATTAACCGTTCTTAATCTGTTTGTTATTCGTTTTAAATGATTATAGCGGTTTTTGTAAAAACAACAAGGTACAAGAAGTGCATTAATACAGGTAGGTTTACAGTACCTGTGACCTGTCTCGCAGCCGCATAAGATTACTCTCATCTTACCGCTCTTATAGGTTATAGACCATTTGAAAATCGGATTAGTCAGAAAGAATCGAGAATTAACAGTGCTGTAGTATGAATTGATTTATCTAACCCTTCGCTTGGGATGAGGAAGCCAGAAAATAAAGCCATGTTGATCCAATGAAAGTAAAACAGACACCATTTTGTGGAATCGTGGACGTAGATAGAGGGAGATAGGGGGAAAAATTACCATTTTAATAAAGTTGGTCAAATCACACACACACACACACACACACACAAATAATAATCTGGTTATTTAAATAAGCAATGTGTACGTTTGAAACTGCGCTAGTATCAACACATGCTACATTTAGGCTACTGACATTGTGCATTATCTCTCATTGTTCAGCATCTGAATGTTGATTTATAATGGGTGCTAATGCACGCCTGTCAAATAGTATGATGAGTACTGTAGGCTATTACAGATGTCTAGTATTTTGACACGTTATTCAGTGCGGTAGTCTGCGGTTTGAGACAGAGCCCGAGTCTTTCCTCTTAAAGGAAGGGAAGAAAAGTGAAAATAAACGAAGGATGTGGTCACACAGAGCCCGAGTTCAGATCAGATCACAACCGCTTTTATCAGGAACGGATCGGCATCACACATCTCTGTCAGCGACGAGCTAATTGCTAAAGCTTATGATGCGGAAAATGTAAAAATAAACACAATTTCAATGGTGAGACGTGAAATAAAATGTTTTAGACCGACCGAGGGAGGGAATGGGGAAAAAAAAAAACAACAACCTCAAACACTTTGTGTCCAATTTTATCCTGATCCTTTTTGAACCGTGTTACTTTGATGAAGCAGCATTTCGAAGCAAAGGGCTTTTTTTTTTTTTATAGCATGTGGCTTTTTTGGTTTCGGGCTATTTTTAAGTCGCCTCAGTGAAAAATATCCCAGACATTTTAACAGGCTGCCCTTCAAACACAAGCCCAAACCTCTTTTTTTCTCATTTAATTCAAGTAAAGGCTGAGATTTCCCTTTAAAAGTTATTATTAAACTGTAAGACCAGGAAATGGTTTGTATTGATTTAATCACCAAGAAAATCAGGAACCGCTGACAAACAGCAGAAATACTGTACGAGTCCATGAAGTGGATCCGGTTCTGTCAGTCATGGTTTATGTAACAAATATATAATCCTGGGATTATAGAGAATATATCCTATAGCCTATACTAGTGTGTGTGTATATATAAAGATATATTTTTGGTTTTTAATATATATTTTATTGTATTTTTTTAAATTAAAGCATCATTTATAGCCTATGCAGGACAAGACTAAATTGTTTGTTGTTGTAATGATTACAATGCTTAAATATAAATATTAAATAAATTGAATTGATTTTTTTTTATGTGTATTTATATGTAAAAAAATACATTTTAAAAAATAACAAATAAAAAAAAATCAGTGCTGAATGTGAATTTTCCTCTACATGGGATTAAACCAGGGTTCAAGGCAAGGTCTAACACATTTGTGTGTGTGTGTGTGTGTGTGTGTGTGTGTGTGTGTGTGTGTGTGTGTGTGTGTGTGTGTGTGTGTGTGTGTGTGTGTGTGTGTGTGTGTGTGATGGCATGTATAGTTCGGTACTTGGTGCCCTCCTGTGGTTGTGGGTTGTACTTCATGTCAAAATTCAGTGCCCTCCAATAATATTGGCACCCTTGTTAAATATGAGCAAAAAAAAAGTTGAAAGTTGTGGAAAATTGTCTTTATTGTTTAAGCTTTTGATCTTTTGTTTTAAAAAAAAAAATCACAAAAATACTCTTCTCCCATGGATATCGAACAATTGCAGACACAACACAGGTTTATCAACAAAAAAAAAACTTTGTTAAATATAGGTGTGCAACAATTATTGGCACCCTTTTAGTCAATAGTTTGTGCTACCTCCATTTGCCAAGATAACAGCTCTGAGTCTTCTCCTATAACGCCTGATGTGGTTGGAGAATACATGGCGAGGGATCTGAGACCGTTCCTCCATACAGAATCTCTCCAGATCCTTCACATTTCGAGGTGCACGCTGGTGGACTCTCCTCTTCAGTTCACCACACAGGTTTTCTATGGGGTTCAGGTCAGGGGACTGGGATGGTCATGGCAGGACCTTGATTTTGTGGTCAGTAAACCATTTTTGTGTTGATGTTGATGTATGTTTTGGATCATTGCCCTGCTGGAAGATCCAACCACAGCCCATTTGAATCTTGATGGCAGAGGCAGTCAGGTTTTCATTTAATATCTGTTGATATTTGATAGAGTCCATGATGCCATGAATCCTAACAAAATGTCCAGGTCCTCTGGCAGGAGAACAGCCCAAAACATTAAAGATCCACCTCCATATTTAACCGTGAACATGAGGTACTTTTCCATATGTCTACCTCTCTGTGTGCTCCAGAACCACCTCTGGTGTTTATTGCCAAAAAGCTCTATTTTGGTTTCATCTGACCGTAGAACCCGATCCCATTTGATGCTCCAGTAGTGTCTGGCACACTGAAGACGCTTGAGTTTGTTATTGGATGAGAGTAGAGGCTTTTTTCTTGAACTCCTTCCAAACAACTTGTGGTGATGTCGGTGACTTCAGATTGTAGTTTTGGAGACTTTCTGACCCCAAGACGCAACTAACTTCTGCAGTTCTCCAGCTGTGATCCTTGGAGATTTTTTGTCCACTCGAACCGTCCTCTTCACAGTGCGTTGAGACGATACAGACACACGTCCAATTCCAGGTTGATTCATAAAATTTACAGTTGACTGGAACTTCTTCATTATTGCCCTGATGGTGTAAATGGGCGTTTTCAATGCTTGTGCTATTTTCTTATAGCCACTTCCCACTTTGTGAAGCTCAACAACCATTTGCCGCACATCACAGCTATATTCCTTGCTCTTACCCATTGTTACGAATGACTAAGGGAATTTGGCCTATGTGTTACCTCATATTTATACCCTTGTGATACAGGAAGTCATGGTTGAACAATTTCCTGTTCCTGATCACCCAGATGTACTAAAATAAATGTAAAATATCAATGGGAATATGCTTCAAATATACATTTTCTCATATGAATTTATAGGGGTGCCAATAACAGTTGCACACCTATATTAAAAAAAAAAAAAAAAAAATTATAAACCTGTGTTTTGTTTGCATTTGTTTGATATCCATGAGAGCAGAGTATTTTTTTTTTCACCAATATTGCTCATATTTAACAAGGGTGCCAATATTAATGAAGGGCACTGCAAGATAGTGAACATCATTAACGCAAACACTAATTTGTAGGACTGGAGTTCACTACTGTGTGTGTGTGTGTGTGTGTGTGTGTGTGTGTGTGTGTGTGTGTGTGTGTGTGTGTGTGTGTGTGTGTGTACTTATTACTGGATTTCTGTGCTCTGCCATAACAGCTGATTTCTCCATCACTCTGATGTAACACCCCACCCCTCTCTCTCTCTCTCTCTCTCTCTCTCTCTCTCTCTCTCTCTCTCTCTCTCTCTCTCTCTCTCTCTCTCATGAACTAAACACTAAACTGAACTTTTTACATTTTAAGTGTAAGTACAAGTGTAATGAGTGACATCAGCAGGGAAGTGTAAAGCAGGGGAAGGTGAGGACAGTAGACAGTATACTCTAAGAAATAAAAATGGATACTCGACAATACCTTTCCTTGATTCAGTACATCCACTACCTAAAAATCAAACAAGCACAAATTATTACACATATTTAAAAATGAACTATAATTTTTCTAAAAATAATCTATGATGGGATGGTGTGATGTGGCCTGAAGCAAAGCAGACTTCCTGTTACCACACCAAGATTGATTATTTTCCAAAACCATCATGTTCCTAAACGTTTTATTCGTCTTATAATATAGCGATTTGCCAGTGATTACAGTTTTTAATGGATGAATGAATAGCACTGTACTTTTGGACAGTTACATTTAATGTTGCAGTTAGTTCCTGTTTCCTCTTACCTTATAGCAGCTATAAACAGTCAGTCCCTCACCACCATCTTGTTATTAGAAGAAGAAGAAGAAGCCTTTATTTGCCATGTATACATTACAGCACAGTGAAATTCTTTTCTTCGCATATCCCAGCTTGTTAGGAAGTTTTGGTCAGAGCTCAGGTTCGGCCATGACACCGCGCCCCTGGAGTTTTATTTTAAAACCTTTAGCACCCAATGTGTTGACACTAGTGACTCCTTTCATAAATATCATACTGTATAATAGTGTCCATACGGAAAACTTCAATTATATGTGTTTCTTTGTTAAAGAACAATGTCTGGCATACAATGCCTTGTCCTGTGTATGTTGTTACTGTAGAAACGATAAGGTTTAGAACACGTGCATTAATGTAAACCTGTAATTCGGCACTACTGTCAGAAGGACCTTTTGAACAAATCAGAATCAAGAATTCAATTTTTTAGCACTGTGCTATAAACAAAAATACTACACAAAATCGCAATATTAATTACTATTTGTACAGCATATTGGAGTGGAACTCAAACAATCATGTCGCTTTCGTGCAATGTCTCCTTACTACTTGTAGCACCAATAATTATGTTGATTAAGTAATCCATCCAGCCATCCATTATTCATACCGGTTATCATTCACAGGGTCACGGGCGAGCCTGGAACCCCAGGAACTTAGTGCACAAACAGAGATGGTGGTTAAAATGTTGGACTACCGCTCAGAAGGTCGTGAGTTCAAATCCCAGCACTGCCAAGCTGCCACTGCTTAACCCTCAACTGCTCAATCGTATAAAATGAGATAAATTTAAGTTGGTCTATATAAGGGAGAAAAGCCATAAGCCTGTAACGAATGTGGAGAAAACCGGAGTCACAGGGAAGCATGGGGAGATCACATGGCAGAGGTGGGTTGATTAAGTAATCTCTATATATTCGTACAAGAGGTTTTTGGACAAATAGTGATATTTCTCATGTGAGAGTGGTGGACACTATACCAGGTTATAGGAGTATACAAATAGAGTTAAACACTTGGTTTGTGAATCGCCAACACACAAGCATGCACACTCCTCACACAGGACCCTTAACTAACCGTGACGGAATCACTGAGGCCACCAACGGTCGAGACAAATGAAAAACCATCAGCACTGTGTTATCACCTTCAATGAGCGCACTAGCCCATGTCCCGGCTCTGTCCCTGTGGGACTGTTTGTGTCCTCTCAGCAGGTGTGTGTGTGTGTGTGTGGGTGATAGGATCAACTGCAGGATCATCAGTCAGAGTGAATGGACAGGCTGTGTAAGTGTGACGATGAGCTCTGTCAACAGCTGGTCAGAGTGTGTGTGTGTGTGTGCATAAATTCCATCCCAAGGATCCAATGTCAGGATCATAGGGCACATGTCAGGTTCTTATACATACGTCTTCTCAACAGGAGCCTCTCAGGCACAGCTAACCATTATACACACATATCCCACAAAAATGTATTATATAATATGGATTTTAATGTCATTTTTATCAACGTAACTGAAATGTACTAATTACGCCTTCTAAGTTTTAGTATCTATAGTAACAACGCACACGGGGACATGTCAAATGAATGCTCATTATTCAAAATGTGTGTAATCATAGACGTGTTTATTTAACATTTACGGAAGGAGTCTCCAGTGTCACTGCTTTGTCACTGTATTACGACTGATCGACTGTTTGTAGCTGCTATAGTGTAAGTGATAACAGGAAAAAATTTGCTTCGGAAAAGTTACATCACATTCCATTCACTGTAGCTGTATTTAGATAAAAAAGTATGTGCCACTCTTCAAAAAAAAAATTAAAAAACTATAATAATTTTTCAAATTGTTGTAGTATAGAATACTTAAGGATGTGTCGTTATTGGCAGGGGATTAACAAACATGATTATACATTATATTATCCAGGATGTTCCCGCCGTGTGCCCAGTGATCTACCCTGAACTGGTAGGTGTAGTAGGTGTCATGCTGTTATGCCTTCATAGCTTAACATAGGTGGTGGGATTGTTTTGGTACGCTGTTCAGTGCGCTAGTCTTTAGTTCAGGACGGATCCTGAGTCTTTCCTCTTGAAGGAAGTTCAGAAAAGGCTAAATAAACTAAGGATGTGGTTGGACAGAACCACAGATCAGATGAGAAAATCACAATACACCACTAACACACATAAATACACTCTTAGAAAAGATACATACACTCTTCCCTAAAAAAAAATATGCGCTCCTCCAGAGTTCCTTTGGATGGTTAAGGTTGTACTTGGACACCTCTAAAGAATCACAGTTGGTATGGTATATTAAAGATTCCTTAAGGATTCTACAGGGTGTCCCAAAAGTCTCCATACAGTAGGGGACTATGTTTGCGAGAACCATGTTGGTCGTGTCTTCGCCGGTGGACGAGTTTGGCAACAGTGTCGTGTGTGATGTGCTCGCCATGTTCTTTCTTAAAGTCCATCACAACCTTTTGTCAAAGTCTGATATATATATATATATATATATATATATATATATATATATATATATATATATATATATATATATATATATATATATATATATATATGTATATGTATATATCAGACTTTGACAAAAGCCTTTAAATAAATAAATAAATTATATTTATATATTTATTATAAAATAAATACATTTTATGACTTACTGCACATCAACACAAAGTTCTACTGCCAGAGCACCTTTATCCTTTCTTTAATATAACATTTCTATCTCGATGAGCGTGGTCTCTTCCAGGATGACTCCGCCCCCATCCACAGTGCATGAGGGCTCACTGAAGGGTTAGATGAAGATGAAAATCACGTCAGCCACCTGGTATGGTCTTTGCAGTCACCAGATCTGAACCAGGTGGAACTCCTGTGGGAGATTTTGAAGTGACGTGTTAGAAAGTGCGCTCCACCACCATCATCCAAACACAGTGAAAACGGAATATCTTTTGGAAGAACGGCGTTCGTTGCTTCTGCACACTTCCAGAGACTTCCCAAGAGAACCTGAAGGAGCACTGAAGCTGTTCTGACGGCTCATGACGGGCCAACGCCTTACTAAAACACTAAACAGTAGGCGTTTTATCCTGGCCATGGTGGTGTTGGATCTGGAGACAGAAACACGGGGCACGTGGCAGGAATAACAGTCCAGCACAATTCTTCACAATGTACCACAGGAAGTCATTTCTACAGTTTAACGTGACTTTATATGACGACTTATTCTATATATTACAAGCAATTTCTCTCTTAATATATTAATATAACATCAAGTTACAAGAGAACAGATAACTAATATATAAACATTTTATTACTTTTTGGTATAATACAGATATTAGAATTCCGGGGGCACAGTGGCTTAGTGGTTAATACTGTTGCCTCGAACGTCCGGAGTTGAGGGTTCAAATCCCACCTCCGCCCTGCTTGCATGTTCTCCCTGTGCTTTGGGGGTTCCTCCGGGTACTCCAGTTTCCTCCTCCAGTCCAAAGACATGCGTTGTAGTCTGAATGGCATTTCCAAATAGTCTGTATTGTCCGCAGTGTGTGAATGTGTGTGCCGTGATGGGTTGGCGTCCTGTCCAGAGTGTCCCCCGCCTTGTGCCCCGAGTTCCCTGGGATAGGTTCCAGGCTCCCCTGCATGCTCTGTAGGATAAGTGGTACAGAATGTACGGATGTCTACTTGATATTGACCTCATAATGCGTCCTCATTCATTCATTCACAGAATAATATACATCAATGAAGTGGATCAGAACTATCAAATCTGATCCAATACTGATCCAGCCAACAATACAGTCCAATATCAACGCTAATACCAATAATCCGTGTCTGTGGAATTGTTTGGCAAAAAAAGACATACGGACATATGTTGTGCATCTCCCTATACTTCCTTTATTAGTTTGTCATTGAGGGTTGCCTCAGGCATCTTTGGTTGAATGGCATGTGTCCATTACCACCCCAGAACACACACACACACACACACACACACACACACAGACACATCCCAGAGGCACATTCCTTCTACACATGGCATTTATTTTTGTCATAGTCCTCATACACAATCATTTTACCCTCAGTATGTGAACACTCAGGTCCAGCGATTCCGAGACAAAATCATCTCAGTCACGTCTCATATCTGGAAAGTCATGAATTCAGACTCAACGATCATTTCTACACACATTCCCTAACTGTCCATCTGCTCCCCTCGTCCTCAGAACATCATGAGACCTGGGGTGTGTGTGTGTGTGTGTGTGTGTGTGTGTGTGTGAGTGTGTGTGTGAGTGTGAGTGTGTGTGTGAGTGTGTGTGTGAGTGTTACTGTGTGAGTGAGAGAGTGTGTGTAGGTGGTTATGCGGGTGGTTAGCAGCAAATTGAAATTCCATCCGTCCCCTTTACCCCCCTCCGCCCCAGTCCAGACCTGCACAGCTGAAAGTCAAAGAGTGCCCCGCTCTCTCTCTCTCTCTCTCTCTCTCTCTCTCTCTCTCTCTCTCTCTCAGTCTCTCTCAGTCTCTCTCTCTCTCTCTCTCTCTCTCTCTCTCTCTCTCTCTTTCTCAGTCCCTCTCTCAGTCTCCTTCTCTCGTTCTCTTCCTCCTGTTTTCTTTCTCTGCTTCTCTCTCTTTCTCTCTCTCTTTAAAGTGCTCCTTATCCAAACAGGAAGTTGCCTCCTGACCTGCAGGACGTAAGGGAACACCAGTGGAAATTTCATTAGAGTGCGCCAAGCGCTTGCGGCCGAATTAACACACCAATTACCCGCCTCGCTGCACCTGTAAAACTTTACTGTGTGTAATTCTGACCCAGCAACTGCCACACTACAGCCGTGTGTGTGTGTGTGTGTGTGTGTGTGTGTGTGTGTGTGTGTGTGTGTGTTTGAGAAAGAGGCAGAACAAGTGTGTCATTCTGAAGATGTGTGTTACTTTTGTCTGTGTGAGTGCCTGACAGATCATCTGGGGAAAAAAAAGATGGCTGTCTACAGCGGGAAGTGTGTGTGTGTGTGTGTGTGTGTGTGTGTGTGTGTGTGTGTGTGTGTGTGTGTGTGTGTGTGTGTGAGAGAGAGAATTAATTTCTAAAATCACAACTTAGGCGATATTGAGAAATTTATACTGGCCACTTTATTAGGAACCCCTGCACACCTGCTCATTCATGCGTTTATAAAATCAGCCAATCATGTGGCAGCAGCGCAATGCTTAAATTCACACAGATACAGTTCAAGAGTTTTATATCGTACATCAGAATGGGGAAAAAAAACAGATCTCAGTGACTTTGACTGTGGTGTGGTTGGTGCTGTCAGGTGGGCTGGTTTTAGTATTTCAGAACCTACTGATCTCCTGGGATTTTCACAAACAACACTCTCAGGAGTTTATACAGAATGGGGAGAAGAAAAAAAAAACATCCAGTGGGCAGAAGTTCTATAGGTGGAAAAGTCTTGACGAGAGAGGTCTGAGGAGAACGACTAGATTGGTTGAGGGAGATCAAGGGCTACAGTAATGCAACCACTCTATAAAACCACTGTGAGCAGGAAAGGACCTCAGAATGCACAGCGCATGCAAAACCGTGAGGCAGATGGGATACAACAGCATGGGACAAACATTGGGTTCCACTTCTGTCAGCCAACAACAGGAACCTGCAGGGGTTCTCCGACGGTTAATCATCCAGGGCTGAGCCTAGATTCTTTTTTTTTCTTACATGTCATGGCTTATTGCTTAAACTTAGTGTTAACACTGTTTATAGGACTAACAGACTGATAAAATATCAAACATTTTGGCTATTTGGTGTCACTTTGGTGCTAAGAGGAGGTACAACTAAGCTATCATTATATGGGTTTAGCTGCTACAGTGACATGCGAAGTACATTAGCTATCCTTATGCTCTGCTCATATCACGTTCACGTAAACTGGAACTCGTATAGACATTTACACCCCTTAGTGTTTCAGTTTCAACCTCTTTACTGGTAAAAAATCGGCACGTATCCGTTTTTCTCCCTCACACTAACTGCCTGTATGAACTAGCGTTTGGCAGAATTGAGACCTGTCAGCCCATAAGACATAAGTATTCCCACATGTTTTCCTGTAAACCCTGTCTGATTGGTCTCGCCTCCGTACATTGAAGATAAAACACATCACTCTGTTAACTTAAGATACAAAATGACATCACCGCCGTCTTCTTTTACTGACGTTCAGTTACGCCGTGACAAACCGCTCCAACTGGAGAATTATTCAGGGCTGTAGAGAAAATCTTCGAGCTTACAGCTCCTAATGCCCAGGCCAGGTTACGCCCCGGAGAACCTGAGTTAAGCACAGCTTCATCAAAACTGGAGAGTTGAAGATTAGAAAAACACCAGTATAGCCCATCTGCCACAAGGTTGTGCATTCTGAAATGCTTTTCTGCTCAGTATGGTTGTAAAAAATCGCCATTCCACCAAATGGTACTGTATGATATGGGAAGTGCGAGGAAACTGCCGTACCTATCTATCACAGGATAGTAAGCCTACCTAATAATCTCTCCCTCTCTTTACTTCCCTCTCCCTCTCTCCGTCGTTACCCAGATGCGGACGGGTTCCCTTCTGAGTCTGGTTCCTCTCAAGGTTTCTTCCTCGTATCATCTTAGGGAGTTTTTCCCTCACCACCGTCGCCACCGGCTCGCTCAATAGAGATAAATTCACACGCTTAAAATCTCTATCCCGTGTTTATATGTTTCTGTAAAGCTGCTTTGAGACAATGTCTATTGTTAAAGGCGCTATACAAATAAAATTGAGCTGAATTGGAACAGGTACAGTGAAAGCATTTGAGTGTAGAGTATAGGAGTACGATGGACTGCATGGGGATTGTCGTGATAAAACACTGATGAACATCTACGTTACAGTGATACGACATTACACTACACAATAATACAGAACATGACGTAATATTGAAACAGTACTTAATTAAGCAGAGTATAAGAGAACTCTGTTGACCTGAACTGAGTCAAAGGTAAAGTGTAGTGTAGAGGCGTTCACACTGTCAGGTCAGAGCTCAGTGTGTATGACTCCATTCATCTGCACCGCGCTTTGAAGCGGACTCATTTTACCCAGTTGAAAAGGCCTGATGTGCAAAGAGAACGTGATCAGAGACCCGACGCGTTACACGGTATTATTCTAGGACCCCGTCGAGGGTTTCAGAATTTCTCACTATTCGAGTCGCACTCTCTTCCTGTCTCCACATCAGCTGCCCTCCTTCCCACACACACACACACACGCGCACACTATTTCTCTTCTTCCGCAGGCAGTGCTGGGGGTGTTGCGGTGGTGTTCATCGCACCGGGAGTGTGAATTTGTAATGTGTTTGTTCAGGAGAGCTTTGGTGCTGTTAGAAAAATCTATAAATCCACAAAAGCCTCCAGACCGGATCAAGCTGCCCTGAACCCGTGGCCCAAACAGCGAGTGAAACCGGAGTCACAGCAAACACACCTCGCTTTTATCCCACCAACGCTCGGAAGTCCAGCAGGAATGTCCTGGACTCCTGCAGTGATAAAATAATCTCCACATCCTGCAGAGAACACACAGTGAGCAGGTCCGTGTGTGTGTGTGTGTGTGTGTGTGTGTGTGTGTGTGTGTGTGTGTGTGTGTGTGTGTGTAAAACTGACAGAGAGTTAACACTGCCCTTCACTTCTCACTCACAACACCTACAAATGGCACCAAAAGCTGATATATCATTCAGGGTGTGACTTTTCCTTACCACCATCAAGCCAAAGCACCTATTTGTCTTTATAGAGAACTTCAGCCCTCAGCGTTCAACTTGAAGACCCCAGGAGCAGTACGCGGTTGCTTGTGATGGCTCCCAGCACTTGTGTGTCAGCAGAAAGTCCACGCATTGACTTTTACAACCTGCTCGAAAAACCCCTGATAAGCCTTTATAAGTGCTGTTATATTGAGTAGATGAAGAATTGCTAGCTTACCATTTAGGATGCATATAGCATACATTTTAAATATGTATATCTTAACTTCAACTGCTCCAACTCTACATTTTCATAATGCAGTAATTGTGACGTGGTTTCATTTTCCTACACATGCGCCTGTAACCTTTCTGACAACCTCAGCAACGTACTGATACGTCTTTGGTTGAACGTGATATACTTCTCTGCTCCATACCAAAGTTATTCTTTTCATTCTGATAGTTGCATCTTTCACTTTTTTCTAAAACTTCCACAAAGAGAAATAGCTTGATATATAACTATCGAGTACTGTACTGTATTACATGCTCTAAATACAAGGCTCTAAAATAAAGTGATGTAGATGCAACACTATGTAGATTTGCACTCACTACTGGGATTTGTGGCCTGTTTTTGTAGAGGGTAATGCTAATGAAATTCCAGCCATCCATTTTCCATACCGCTTATCCTACACAGGGCCACAGGGGAACGTGGAGCTTATCCCAGGGAACTCAGGGCACAAAGCACGGGACACCCTGATTGGGGAGCCAACTCATTGCAGGGCACAATCACACACATTCACACACTACGGACAATTCAGAAAGGCCAATCAGCTTACAACACATGTCTTTGAACTGGGGGAGGAAACCGGAGTACCCAGAGGAAACCCCTAAGGCACGGGGAGTACATGCAAACTCCGCACACACAGGGCGGAGGCAGGATTCGAACCCCCAACCCTGGAGGTGTGAGGTGAACGTGCATGACTTATGACCTGTATAAGCGTATAAAATATCAATCTTTTTGGCTAAAAATGTTAATTTTCTGTCCGTAGCAGAATTTAACCCATGAGATGAAGACATCACAATCAAATATGCTAGTGTGTGTGTAGTATGAATAATGGATGAATATAGAGTGTGTAAAAACAAGAGTTATCATTTTAATTTACTTAAATAATGTGAAAACAGCCACTGTACAATATTTGAAGTACAGCGTCATTTAAAAAAAAAAAAAAAAAAAAAAAAAAGTAAGACTTTCCTCTTTATTAGACAGCAAAATATATCAAATTCAAATTGTTTACTCAAAAAATATTTGAATTATTTACTATTTTAATGTAATACTGTAATAATGTAAGGCCAGATTAGCGTGTCAAACACAGTTTACTAGACACTCTTTCAAACATAGGTTTAGCACAAATCCTAGAAATTAGAACTATAAACACAAATGAAATCCATATATATTTAAAACCAAAATAAAATTAAGCACTTTACTTATATTTTGCACATTAAAAGTAGCCGTTAGCATGTTAGCATTCCGCAGCTTAATGTAGCTTACGGTTCTATGGCTAGTCAGCTGTGGATCAGGTATAAATCAAGCTTCATGGCTAAAATGTCATGTTTAAAACCCTGTAAAATCACCTGGAATACACTGATACATTATCAATTCTCAGATGTCTAGAAAAAAAAAACTAGCTAAATACAGAGCTCTCAAAAAATATTGGCACCCTTGGTAAATATGAGCAAAGACGGCTGTGAAAGCACTTTGGCAAGATAACCGCTCTGAGTCTTCTCCTATAACGCCTGATGAGCATGTATTTGAGTCTGTCGAATGATTCAATTGACCGAGTAAAAGAGATTCAGGTTGCTGATTCCCAAACTTGAAACGCTTCACCTGTTTGTCAATGGGTTATGCTAATGGATTAATTGCTAATGTGTTATGCTGAAGCTTGATCAGGCGTGGCGTATGCTGTGGTTACAGCCACCTAGTCGTGGTACCAAACACACTTGTGTCCTCTGTTTGAATATCCGCCTCATTTGTGAACATGCTCGATGTGACACGGGAAAAAAATAAACGACAGTAGAGAAATGAGCAGCGTGAAAATGAAGACTAACCACAGAGCCAAATTGCTTTAGCTGGAGTTCGAGCCTGTCCCAGTGCTAAGAAGATGTTCCTTTAAGAATAACAGACCAACGTAGCGTGAGTGGCATTTATTTGTAGTTCGGATCTGCCAGCATCGTATCAATAAGTGTCTTATTACCAGAGACACAGTACTGCTGTGGCTAACAGTTTACCACATATGGTAATATATCAGCATTAGCATTTCATCACCGGTGCTTGTGCTCTTCCGAGAAAATACTTTTAACCCAGATCTTTTAAATATATATATATATATATATATATATATATATATATATATATATATATATATATATATATATATATATATATATAATTTTTTCTGGCTTCCCATGAAAGTTTTTATGACATCTTTTTCTGCGGTTGTTAAACAGGGCCGTGTGAGCGAGAGCCAGCCGAGGTCTGTTCTGCCCTCAGGACTCCCCCCATTCCTCTTTTTATTTCATCTCCTCTCGTTTCTCTCCATGTGTCTACGCTGCCATTAATGCTGCGGGAGAGGCAGGTGTGGGGAAGCGAGAGTGAGAGAAAAAGAGAGAAATGCCAGGCCTGTGTGAGCCAAATATGACCCATCAACACCTTGAACATCTGGAGCTGCAGGAAACTAGAACTGGCAGAGGAACAAAATGGAGTCATGTCTCTAGCATCGAGCTGCAGGTCAGAGATCAGCAGAGTGTAAAAGTCTGCTAGTATTGTGAAGCTCACAAAAACGGCAAATTGCCAATAAAAGCCTTCCATTTTGCCTCGGTGTCAGTAACTGTAATTTTAATTACTAGCAATTAGCGGTTAATATGCTGTGCAATGAACACACATGAAAAAGACATAATAGCCAAAGTGTTAGCTAATAATTAGCTATGAGTTTAGCAGTCACAGCAAAGCAAGAACATCTTCTTTTTTTTTTAAATAAATATCTCTGTCAATGAATATTAAGAGAGAAATTTGACATCGCCCTTCCTGTGCTGTGTCAGATTTCTTTGAATGACTCATTAAAAATGTTAGCTTAGCATCGTCGCTAGTGTATTACAGTGGAAGCTTGAGATATCAAGTGGGATTTTGCGAGGTTGTGATAGAAATGTCAAATAATACAATCAAAATGTATGACTTTGCTTATAAACATGACCGAATTAGTACATCGGAGCATGTTACTATTTTTACCAAAAAAAGTGGAATTTGCGCTTGTTTTGGGGTGCCCGTGTTCAGCATCGAATATATTTGTGATGTCACGCTCCACAGTAATGATTAATGGCTCATATGAAAGTAGACATATCAGGGCGTTAAGATTTAATGAGAAGTTTTTCTTAAGTATTTATATTTTTTTTACCAAGCATACTAGGTTTACATGTTATTAATGTACTGTGTGATGTACACGGTGTTTTACTATCAATAAAGCTTTAGTTGTGTGTTTTATCTCTGTACCAGTGTTATTGTGGAGAGGTGTGAATTGTTTGCCCAGCATTGGGCTCACACCCCTCCGTTTTCCCATCCCCCTGCTCACCAGCAAATAAACACAGAATCACGGTACTCTACATACAGAAACCCAACGGCGTCCTGATTATTCTTATAACAGACATGCAGCAATAAAGTAATTAATGAGATTATACTGATCTGATTGAAAACATCCAATAAGTCGATTTCTTTTCCGCTCACAGAATGGAATGCCAGTGTACAGTTGTATAGCCGGTCAGCTATCAATCATGCTTCATAGCTAAAATGTCATCTTTAAAACCCTTTAAAACATAGTGATCCATTGAAAAGAAATCCAGAAAACAAAAACCTGAAAGCTAGTTTTCACAGCAAAGTAGGACATGTTAAAACAATGGAAGCTAGAATAGTGAAGAATGTTGTTATCTGAAGAAGCAAGGTAACAATAACACTATTGGATCATTACATATTTGGGGTGGAATTTAGCCCTTTTAACTCCTAAAATGAAAACATTTAAAATTGTGTTCACCCATCTCAAGCAACAATATTTCATTTTTTTCTCCCAGGCTGCATTTTGCTCTTGTAACAATAAGTAACAGTCAGTACGTTTACATGGACAACAATAATCCGATATTAACCCGATTAAGACAATACTCTGATTAAGACACTACCATCACTACATTTACATGGACAGCAGTAATCTAATTATCGAGCTTATTCTGAATAAGACAATATTCTGATTAAGGTGTTTACATGAGTCGCTTTTAGAATATTCCTTTCATGTTCCTGTTTTACATGTTATACAACATAGATGGGTTAACGGCACACGTCATTACGTCACCGCGCCACGCCGTCCGATATTCCCTCCAGAATTTCACGTATCAACATACGTCTTCGTTATGGGACCGTATACAGTTTTGGGTGTTTTTATTTTTAATTTTTACGAACGCTTCACGTGCGGTTAATTATTTGTCATGCTGTACGTGCTAATAGACGACTGCTTGAAGCCGTGGGCTGCGTCCCAAACCGCGTACTTACCTACTGTATAGTAGCCGAGGTGCATGTGTTTCTCCTACTATATAGTAGGCAAGTGCGCGGTTTGGGACGCAGCCGTGCTCTCTTGTTTGCCATCAAACGGTTGAGCACTGCCGTGTATGATCGTGTCCTGTCACAGAATGCAGTGAAAACTCCCACACGACGTTAATAGTGTGATGAAGGTGTGTACACGTCTGTAACGCACGTCGATAAGGCGACTAAAACAGGAATACTCCACACGTCTTAATTCCATTTGTGTTTACTTCAAGTGTGACTTTAGTCAGATTATCGCTGAAATTGGGGGACTTGTTGAATATTCCAAATGTTACATAGGGGTGAATGTAATCGGTAACAGGGTTGACTGAATGTTGTGGGACACAAATAAAGCGTATACATTTCATAAATTAAATAAATAAATTAAAACTGATTACTTGTAGAAACGCAAGGAGATGATAAATAAATTCACCCATTAATGCGATTAAAGCATGTTGAAGCATTGTAATGATTATATTTGAATGTAAAGTGGAGTTGTAGTGCATCAGGACATTGGGTGAGTGCATTATTATGTATACAAATCTGTAAATGTGTAAAAAATATATATATATATCAGTGGGACACAACGTGCAGGTCAATCATGTGGAATCACGCTTTTAACATTTCACAGAAGTTTAAATAAAGATCCTAAAATGTAGCATTTATAAGATTTATTGAAAGGTTTAAAGTTACTGAAAATACCATAGCGAGCACCTGAGGCAAATCATATAAGTAGTAGGGGTTCATCTGACAAAAGTTTGTGACCCCCCCTTGTTTAAAGTATATTTCATCCCTTGCTGCCATTGCAATGACCTTCTGGCTTATTGGCGTTACTTTCCTTTTCCCTCTCTTCTTTTCTCTTCTCTCCTCTTTTCCTCAGTGTGGTCTTTTGTTTCCACTCTCTAGTGAAGCTGTCAATAACTCCTTCTCTCTGTAGTTCCCTCATAAAGTGCACTCGGTATAGAGTGAGTATGTGTGGATTTTGTGTGTGCAGTGGACCATAGCAAGCCCTGCACCAGCCAAGCACTTAATCACCAGGGTGTACCCGAAAGGGCAGAGTCTCTCTCTCTCTCTCTCTCTCTCTCTCTCTCTCTCTCTCTCTCTCGCTCTCTCTCTCTCTGTCCCTTTCTCTCTCACTACAGCTCTTTATTATGCTCTTTGTTAGCTGTTTCTCTTCTTCTATTGCTCTCCCGTGTGTTCATTCCATCTTTTTTTCCACACTGTCCAGGTGTTTTAATGCTACATGGTTTAATATCTACCACAGTGGCACAGTCGCGAAACGAGGTCACCTCTGTAGCCTTGACCATCACACGCACACTGAGAGAGACAGAGACAGAGAGAGACAGAGACAGAGAGAAAGAGAGAGACAGAGAGAAAGAGAGAGACAGAGACAGAGAGAGACAGAGGCAGAGAGAAAGAGAGAGACAGAGAGAAAGAGAGAGACAGAGAGAGAGAGAGAAAGACAGAGAGAGAGAGAGAAAGACAGAGAGAGAGAGAGAGAGAGATAGACAGAGAGAGAGAGAGAGAGAGAGAAACAGAGAGAGAGTGAAAGAGAGAGAGAGAGCTGCAGTGTGTCCTGCTGCTCTTCACTTCGAGAGCTTGGAGACAAGTCAAAGTCAGTTAACACCACAGAACCATGGAGACATTTACAGTGGAATTGAGTGTGATCTCTAAAAACATCCATCTATATCTGCATGTGTGTGTGTGTGTGTGTGTGTGTGTGTGTGTGTGTGTGTTCATTCCAACTTTTTTTCCACTCTGTCCAGGTGTTTTAATGCTACATGGTTTAATATCTACCACAGTGGCACAGTCGCGAAACGAGGTCACCTCTGTAGCCTTGACCATCACACGCACACTGAGAGAGACAGAGACAGAGAGAGAGACAGAGACAGAGAGAAAGAGAGAGACAGAGAGAGAGAGAGAGAGAGAGAGAGAGAGACAGAGAGAAACAGAGGGACAGAGAGAGACAGAGAGAGAGAGAGAGAGAGAGAGAGAGAGAACGAGAGAGAGAGACAGAGAGAGAGAGAGAGAGAGAGAGAGAGAGAGAGAGAGAGAGAGAGAAACAGAGAGAGAGTGAAAGAGAGAGAGAACTGCAGTGTGTCCTGCTGCTCTTCACCTCGAGAGCTTGGAGACAAGTCAAAGTCAGTTAACACCACAGAACCATGGAGACATTTACGGTGGAATTCAGTGTGATCTCTAAAAACATCCATCTATATCTGTGTGTGTGTGTGTGTGTGTGTGTGTGTGTGTGTGTGTGTGTGTAAGTGAGAGAGAGCTACAGAGAGAGAGAGCGCACATATATGCACAACTTCTACTATTTACTATTTTATTGCAGACTATTAAATTATTCTAACTTGATTCTAACAGCTCTGGAGGTTTGGAGTAAACGGTACAAATGAAGAGAAAGAGGTGCAGCATTGAGAATTTTATAATAAATATATTATATGATGTTATCATATAATATAATATAATATACATTACTGAACAGTTTTCATTTTAAACAAAATACATACAGCATTGAGAATTATGTTAAAATAATTTTATTATTATATTATATTATATTATATTATTTTATATGTAGAGAAATTATTGGACCTGTATAACATTACTGTATTTTTTATAAGGACCAATTTTTCACACAATTAATACCGGGGGGGGGGGGGGGGGGGGGGGGGGGCATTTGTTTTTTGTGGGGTTGTTTTTAGTTCAGCGCACTATATTGTTAAACATTGTAGGCATACATTTACTCACCAAAGTTCATATTTTGCTCGGCACAATGTATTGGCCCCCTCTGTCCCCATCAATGGAACGGGACCACCACAGGACCACTACTGTCCAGATATTATTTGTTTGGTGGGTCATTCTATGTGTGTGTGTGTGTGTGTGTGTGTGTGTGTGTGTGTGTGTGTGTGTGTGTGTGTGTGTGTGTGTGTGTGTGTACACAAGCAGTGATACCCCCAGTACACTTACACCAAATGGTGTGGAGAGTTTGAGTCATAGGTCAGCCAAGAGGACCAAGAGAGAATGACTAACAAATGGCATCTCACTTATATGTGGGTGGGTAAAAAGGACTGTGTGTGTGTGTGTGTGTGTGTGTGTGTGTGTGTGTGTGTGTGTGTGTGTGTGTGTGAAGGAGTAAGTGTGTGAGTGAGTGATCTGCTATATAGATGGCTGTAAATCAGATTAAATAGGTTTTAAGTGAAACTGCAGAAAACATACTGTTTGTCACATTGTTTTCTCTGTAGAATTGTTCTGTTTGTTGGCTGGAATCAAACTGAACGCGGATCTGGTTCAAATTCGCAACTAATAAAAAGCTAAAATGCATATTTTAAACCTTGAATGCTGGATCTGGAGAGCATTAAACTTTCACCAATGTTAGTAAAGGAGTAAAAAACAAAACAAAAAAACAAAACAAAGTGGGCTTCAACCTTTTTGTTAAATGCCATCACTGTCTCTGCATTCTTGGGCAAAATAATGTCTTTCTGTCAGCTTTACTATATGAGCTGATGATCTACGTTCTGTATACACTGAGGAGCTGTAATGTAGTCACAACAGAGAATAACAGAGCCAGAGGAAACAGTGGCTGAGTCCACTTCCTAAACAGGATGACAGGATGACAGAATCTATCAGTGATATAGACCACACACACACACACACACACACACACACACACACACACACATACCTCATTCATATCCTTAGAAAAATCTCTTACACATAATAGTGTTTGAACTATTCCAGCAACTGTAGAGATTTCGCAATAAAATGTGTAAAAAGTGTTTTTGTGTGTTGTCCAATATTTTTACCTGATGTCTTACGAAAGTAGGGAATAACACACAACATGGCAACGACGTGAATGGTGTGATACGGCCAGCACTAAGCATACAGAGTTACCGTCACCACCTTGAAGTTGCTTATTTTCCAATAATAATAAGTTCTCATACCACAGTGATCCGCCGAAACGTACCGTTTTATTTATTTAAAAATGTCACGTACTTTTTATCCATTTACAGTTACATTGTTACATACAGTGTTATGGATCATGTTCGAAACATGTTATTTCCTGTTATTAATACGGTCTTCACAGCTACAGCGCTGATTTCTTCTGTTTTGGTGTATATCTCATACTGAATAGTTTTAGATCTACTGACAAAATACAACATAAAACAAAGGCAACCTGCGTAAACACACAATACAGTTTTTATTTATTTATTTACTTTATTGAAGCAAAAAGAAGTTATCCAATACCGATCACCCATGTGAAAAGCTAATTGCGTCCTTAAACATAAAATCTGGTTGTGCCACCTTTAGCAGCAATAACTTCTACCAAACGCTTCTGATAACTGGAGATCAGTCTTTCACTTACTTCTAGTTCTGGGGTTTACTGCTATGATTTGGATCACTGTGTTTCTTCATAATCTAGTTGCGCTTGAGTTTTAACTTACAGACTGAAGAGCGGACATTCTCCTTTAGGATTTTCTGGTAGAGAGCAGAATTCATGTTTCTCACAATTGCTGCAAGTTACCCAGACCCTGAAGCAGCACAGCATCCCCACACCATCACACTGCCACCACCATGCTTGACCGTAGGTATGATGTTCTTTTTGTGGAATTTTTTGACCACTTCTGGGAAGGTTCACCACTGGGCCGTGTTTTTCCATTTAGACATAATGGCTCCCAGTGTGTTACTGGGTAAGACCTTTTAACCAACTTCATACTGTTATAAAAGTTCTATTTAAGTGTTGATTTGATTGAACAGGGATTGCAGTAACCACTCCTGGTTGTGTCTAGTTCAGCTGAACCCCATTATGAATGCAGTATAAAGCACAAAAAATCCAGAAGATTACTAGAAATTTCTTTTTATATTTTTATATTTCTTATATGTCACTTGTATAGGTCAAAAAATGTAATAAACATTTCAGTCCATGCCTTCACAATTCAGCTCCACTTCACATTAAATAGAGTAATGTGGTTATAGAGTTACTTTAATGGATACAGGATAGGGGAAAAGGGAAAACTAAATGTTTCTTAATTATAATTAGAATATATACCATATTAGATAAATAAATAATAATTTTCTGGGGCTAGTGTAAAGACGAAGACATAAAGCTTTTTTTCTTCATTTAAAAACTAGATAGATAGATAGATAGATAGATAGATAGATAGATCGATAGATAGATAGATAGATAGATAGATAGATAGATAGATAGATAGATAGATCATTATAATTATATTTAGATAGACAAACAAACCCCCCAAAAAATTGTCCCATAAATGAATGTGTTTTTGTACATATTTTGAATATGTCGTATAAGTGCTAATGAGAAGAAAATCCAAGAAAAATCAAATCCTTTCATTCATCGCTGTCATTCTGTTATTTATCATCAGTGATGATGAATAGAGATTCAGAGATTTTCGCTTTTTTCCCTAGTTATCAGTGGCCCAGCACAGAGGACAGAGGAAGCAGATGATTTGAAGCTTGAAACTCACTGTTGAGAATGTGAGTGAGGTGGACACTGATGTGAAACAGATGCTGGGACATTTTAAAAACCTCTCTCTCTCTCTCTCTCTCTCTCTCTCTCTCTCTCTTTCTCTCCCTCCCTCCCTCCCTCCAGATGTTATAGGGCTGTGGTTTTGATGGGATGGATTCTACTTTATTTCCATCTCCAAATGTCTTATTTAACGCTCATCAGCTCTGAAGGCCCCCCTCAGGGGCCGGATATGTGTGTTTCAGCGTTGAGGCTGAAATAAAGAAGGAGAATAACAAGATGAGTATAAAGCATAAGGAGGTGATATGTGGACCTGTATTAAGGCTAGAAAGCAGCCATTAGGTGTTATTAGACTTGCTAAACACTGAGATACATCCCGCTATTTGACGGATTGCCTGGAAAATGGCAACGTGCTAAAAGTCTGGTCTGAATTTGCTCCTGTTTATTCAAAATATACAAAGCAGATATGCCTGGCCACGGTAAGCTTGGACAAATCTGCCAAACGGTTATCAGGTTAAACTGGATTAACAAGATAAACAGACCCCGTCGAAACATGTTTATTCTTTTACTGCATTCAAGAACCTCTGAAAATAAATCCAAGCACTTCTATTTAGAGGAACTTTCTAGACCGTTGCAGCAGCTTCCGCCAGGGAAAGTGGAGACACGGCCCATCCATGGCCCACCTGGCCTGGAGCTCAAAGCGGCCCTACACAGAGAGAGAGAGAGCGAGAGAGAGTGAGAGAGAGAGAGAGAGAGAGAGAGAGAGAGAGAGAGAGAGAGAGAGAGAGGCATGGGGCAAGCCTCAGATCTAATCAATTCCATGCTCCCTTGTTAAGACATGCTGTTTTTTCTCTCCCAACACATAAAATAAAAGGAGTCAGTAAGGCTATCTCAGAAAAACCCATTCCAGAGTGAGCGCTCTGGAAAGCTGTGTCCCATAAAAAATAAATAAAAAATAAAAAACCTACATCACAGCTGCTAAAAGCATTTTTGTTTAACACTTTATCCCAAAAGTAAGACTTCAGTGTAAAAAAAAAAAAGTAGAGCCGAAGAAGGATGATATCATCCATCTTTCACCTTCGCACCCCCTTTTTTTTTTTTTTTTTCGTCTATCCCTCGCTCGCCTAATTTAATTGTCAGGGTGAAAACGGGAAGTTCCGCAGATCCGCTTCATAAACGTCACCCAGTCACTGAGCAGGTCCAGCACTGGCGTACAGTATGTTGTGTATACGTGTATGAGAAAGTGATGGATGGTGTAACGAGTGTTTATGACGCGTGGCGTGTAATATTCGGGGTCAGGAAGAGAGTTTGCAGGAGGTAAGGTGTTCTCCAGAGGAGGATAAGTCTGTCGTGGCGGAGACGAGCATCAGTACCCAGCAAACAGGGCCTGATCCTCAGGGAGAATAAGCTACAAATCCTTACACAGAACTACAACATGACACAAAAGGGAGCATATTTATACATACATATTCATTTCTGAGTGCATGAATATACATGTATTCAATATACAAACTATATACATATACAAACATGAGACAGTACAGTGCCTCATTAACACTTTATAGCAAAATGTCTTCCAAAATTTTTCATACTTAGTTTACACATGCATACATTTCCACCACTGTAAGTTTGCTAATCATAGTCATGACTAATGCTACAAATTAATCAGAAATAAAATCTCATGTAAACAACCACTATTTCCCATTACCTCAAATTTGACTTGCTGTCTAGCCAATTTATGTTAGCTAATGTAATTGATGCTAGTCTAACCTGACATTAGCAAAGAAAACCGGCTAATTCAGTTCAACATCGCCAGGTAATGAAATGATCGTATGCTAAACTGAGCTCATTCGACTTTGGCATGAGAAGAGAAGAGGTGTTTGAATGGGTTAGGGTTAGGGTTGGAAATGTAATTAATTAAGTGTAAGAGAGTAAGTCTACCTTTTTAATAACACTTTAAATACACCGAACTAATACGTAAGCATATTAATAGAGCACGATTACTCAATATCTCTGAGTGTCGAGCAACAACTAATGCGCATGAGATGCAAAAAAAAAAGAAAATAAAGAATAAAAAAAAAATAAAGTCTCTTAAAATTAAAGAAAAAAAAGACCAAAAGATCAAGAGGAGACAATTAAACAGTATATTAACCCAATGAAAAGATTTACAATCGGGAACGTAATGCGTAATGCACGTTCCCTGTTTACAACATGCTGTTATGTTCCACATGCTGGGTTCAATAATCCAAAAAACTCCCAAAACAAAACAAAAAACATTTTCTTCCATCTCCATTTCACGGTCACGCCATCATTCTGGCATTTACACGTTTGGTCTGTGTGTGCGCATTTCAAAACAAAGAAGCAGTTTCTAGCAGTATTTAGCTCTTTTTTCTGGTCATTTCCCATGCTTTCCCCATGCTTCACCTTCTGCCCCCCCCCCCAGTCTTCCCTCTTATTGTTGCTGTAAATCCGAACAGGCCTTTTGCACTTTTACTAGAACAGAGAGTCATTAAATGGTTGATTTCAGATGGTAGAGTGCGAATGTTTTAAATTAACTTTATTGATCCGCTAGTCCATCAGCCAGCCAAGGAAAGACTGACACCAGGCTGGCGCACGGGCAGTACATTTCCACTTGGGTTGTTTAAGATGCCCGCTTAATCGCACTGACCCGCATTTCGCTTACGTGCTAACGGCTTAGCAAGAAATATCATACAATAAAAATGACAGCAAAGCCAGAATAGTGTTTGCTTATTTTTTATCTCTCCTTAAACAGACCAGGCGAAAATAACAATAATCAAAACCAAAAGTAACTATACGGCAAAAAGAACCGACGTAAAATCAGTAACCCCTTCCTTGTTTTGCTAAAAAACTAATGACTAGTTAATGGATGACAGATTAAAGGATTATTCTGTCATGGTCCGGTTCCACTTGTCACATATAAAGTACGGAAAGCGTTTATTCTATGAGGAACCGTTTCTCTCCCGATGGGCGTGGTCTCTTCCTGGATGACTCCGCCTCTTAAGCTCCCAATCCACAGGGCACAAGGTTTCACTGCATGGTTGAGGATGAAACTGGTGTCAATTCAAATTCAACAACTTTACTTACGCAGGCGCATGAGATTTCTTGTGCAATGAAATTCTTACTTTGGATGTTCTCGTGGAAGTTGCAGCAGATTTTGCAGCACAAAATAATACAACCATGTTTAAGGGGGGAACAGTTGGTGTTTAACACAATCCCACACAGAGACTTTTTAGACTTAAAATATTTGCTTAACATTGGAATACAATGATGAATAAAATTATATATAATATACATAATGCCCTGCAATGGATTGGCACCCTGTCCGGGGTGTACCCCGCCTTGTGCCCCATGCTCCCTGGGATAGGCTCCAGATTCCCCGTGGCCCTGAAAAGGATAAAGCGGTATAGAAGATGGATGGATGGATGGATGGATGGATGGATGGATGGATGGATGGATGGATAATATACATAAATAGGATTTATTTTTTTAAATACACTACGGTCTTCACAGTCACCAGATCTCAAACTAATTGAACACCTATGGTAGATTTCGGAGTGACGTCTGAGACAGCGTTCTCCACCACCGTCATCTAAACACCAACTGAGGGAATGAATATCTTTTGGAAGAACAGTGTTCATCCCTCCAGACACTTCTGGTACAATCTGTACTGAAGCTGTTTAAGCGTCTTGTGGCGACCCGGCATCTTACTAAAGACACTTTATGTTGGATTTTCCTTCAATTCGTCACCATCTGTAGAAACCAGAAGTATAAATCACACAATCAGAAACCAGCGAGGGGAAAGAGACGCATGGCGATGCGTTGGACGTGTAAGACACCCATCTTCCCATCCTTAAGACGTACACTAGAAAACTCTTACCCAAGCTTTTCTTGTGTAATCGTACCCAGTTTTCCAACACTGGCGCGATACCCTGTAAGCCCATTCTGGTTCTGTACGCTTTCTGTGAAGTTTTTGTGGTATCAAGCAGAAACCGTATATACTCATAACTCATAACCGCAAATTCTTCCTTTGAAGAAGCGATCCCAGCTCGGAGAAGACTAATTCGACAGACTTAAATTTACAACGCTGTTGACTGAAGAATTCCTAAAAGCCTAATGCAAAAAAATTAACAGATTTTTATATTTTTTTTCCCCCGAAAATGATTAGTATTTTTTTTTTTTTCTTCTACTGGCTCACGTGTGCAACGTTGATATCTTTTCGTCGAGGTAAAATTCATGTAGATATATAAAGCACGAAGCGATCGCTACTACAGGAAGCGCATACGTTTTGTGCGTTCCCACTTCCTTTCTCGTTCACCTGAATTGCGAATTGAATTCAACGGCTGAATTTAATCCGCGGATACAACCGAGTTTTCCGAAAACCACTAAGGTTTAAAAACATCCCAAGGTCGAACAAGCTCAAAGCCTCTGCTGATTGTTTTTAAAAAAAAAACACCAACATTCATTGCACACATAATATGGTTTTGGGAAGGTGGGTCCTTGTTAGTAAAAAGGGCAGACGATCGGCGACCGAGGTTTCCACTGACGGTCGTCCACACCAAAAACACACACTGCCCACTCATCCACACACTACTTCTTGAATTACTCTCTTGTAAAAAAACTCTCTTACACTCTTTCTCACTCTCTCTCTCTCTCTCTCTCTCTCTCTCTCTCTCTCTCTCTCTCACTCTCTCTGTCCTCAACTGTTTTTAATTCTCAGTCCGTGAGCTGAGCTGTCAATCACTCTGTAAGTGAAGGCCCCCAGCGGAGACCAGGTGACATGCTGTGGGCTTCATGGATGGAGGAAGTGAATTAGAGGTGGAACGGAGGAAGAGGGCTGTTTCTGTCAACACCTGCTTGAACCCAAACACACACACTCACACACACACAAACGCACACCTCGCACACACTCTGATACTCACACCTGAACAATTAATCACAAAAAACAATCTTTTATTGTTTATCTTTTCTCATAAACTCTGTGAAGAGCTGCTAAACTTCCCAGCCAGGAAGTACCAACACACTCACACACTCACACACCCAGGATTTCTGAAGGCCCTTTTCCTGTCTGCATGGTTTCCCATGTGTTTTTTTTTTCTTCTTCTTCTTTTCTTCGAATCATTTCTTCATTAATTTCATGTGTTCTGAGCTGAAGCCCACAGATCCACAGAGAGCGGCAGAATGGAGCTCTGAGTCCATCATTACACCAATAACTCCACACATTAATCTTTCATACACACGCTCTTATTACACGGCACAGCAAAAGAGCTCGCTCTCTCTCTCTCTCCCTCTCACACACACACACACACACACACACACACACATACACCACAAGCTCTCTCTGCTGAAATAAACTAAGGATAAAAATAACCGTTATTCCATTCGCATCTTCGGGTCGCAGCTCTGTTCCGTCCGCTCTCGCTCTCGCTCTCGCTCTGGTTGTCCTGCCTGTTCCTGCTGCGTAACCCAGGAGAAATCTCTTAAAAGAGATGCTGTTAGTAAAGAGCTTGAGCTGTAATGGTGCCATCTTGGCTCGAACCAGGCCCGTCTCCCAGCAGTGCCATGTTGGCTCGGCTTTGCTGCGATCGTTTCCTGCAGCTCGTGGAGGTCTGTGTTTTAGTGCCGGCATCTGCGGCTCGTACGGAGCCAACCGGCCTCAACAGGGCTCCCAAATAAGGCCTTTAAATGAGACGAGCCCGTGTTCTGTGCCGAAGCGGCAGTAAAAAGCAACGCTAGATTGCGGACAAGTGCCGAAGGCCTTCCTGTGAAGGACTTTCCACTCCGGGAAATTAAATATAGACCTTTTTTTTGATTGCTGTTTTAACTAAATAATGTGGCATAGTGAACCTCTCGCACTCTCTATTTCCCATTCACCAAAAAAAACAAAAAACCCACAGAGACAGAGTTAGCGTTTATACTTATAGGTGTGAACTCTTTAATGTTTATTGGGTAATCTCCCAGCAAGACAGAGTGAAGAAAAGCAATAAAATACAACGCCAACATCCTGTTCGCTATCCCTTCTCGTCCAACATGACTTCACCATCCCGGGTTTGTTGTTGTATTTTCCTTTTTGACGCATCTCACGAGCTATTCATTCACGAGCTCGTGTTGTTCCACAAAGACATTCTCTCTCTAAGCTTCAATTATCGTTATATTTCGCAATAAAAAAAAAAAGTGTTTGATATACTGCGAATGAAGTATTACCATTAATAATACAGTGTGAAAATGGATCCGGACCGTTGCACAATGACTGTGTGCGCACGCATAGCACGATGCTGATCTGCGATCATCCTCTGCCTGCGGTGACATGATTACGATGTCGGGGTGGAGGTGAAAGTTGTGGCCCGTCTCGGAGAGCACCGTGTCCTCTTCCTCATTAGCTGAGCGCGGTTCTGGAGCAGGAGTAGCTCTTGTTACAGCAGTAAACTGCAGCTTTGAACTTTTAATGGAGCTCTGAAATTGGAGCAGGGCTTAAACAAACATTTCTGCACAACAGAGACAGAATGATGGGTCAAAGTTGAAAACATTTCTAAGCTACCTGTTTCGATATCGCGGGATTAGGGAAGTAAAGCCGTGAATATGGATATCTCAGATTTTATCTGGTATTAGCTGCATCATATTTGGACCAATATATTGTACATACCATGTAATAATTTGAATAGTTCTATTAAGTAAGGAATAAAACACTTGGGGAAGTGCTGATACAGGAAAATAATCAGTGACAGAGTGATGCCGTGCGCCCCGGTGAGACCTGGAGTCACCGTTACCGCACCAGAGGACTTTCAGAAGTGTTTTCGCCCATGATCACAATTGTATTGCATACTTTTTTTATCCATTTACAGTTGCTCCTAATCTAAATGTGGGAGAATTTAGTTCCTGTTATCACCTACATTACATTACACCAGTCTTTTTTTTCCCTCTCTCTCTCTCTCTCTCTCTCTCTCTCTCTCTCTCTCTCTCTCTCTTTCTAATAAGACAAAACAATACAGCAAAAAAATATAGTTGTCATGTTACTGAAAAACCATCCATAAGATGGAAGGAGTGAAGACATTTTGTTAAATAGCAACACGTGTTAATTGTATTCGTGTATGTGGAGCCATACATATCCATCATACAAGTCCCTGTGGGAATTGTTTCTTTAGAAACGATAACTACACTACAGTCAGAGCTGCTCTTATAGAAAATGAATGAACACCACCTTCTGACCAATCAGATTCAAGAATCGGTCTTCCCAAGCAAATGATTTAACTTCTTTGGATTAGTTCTTAAGTTTTATTAGACGTTAATCTTAAAGCATATTATTCAGTAACAGTGAAACAAACAGGGAGGTTATAAGAGTAATAAACATGCCTGGCTGTCACGGCAGGACAAATCTGTTACTCACAGTATTCTTTGTAAAAAAAAAGTTCAGTGTAAAATAAATTCGATCCTAATATTATTCATCAATGCTATAAGTGTAATAATCAGCAAGGTACGTTTTTTGTACTGCACGTTATAAAAACTATGGGGTGCGGTGATTTGCTATATCTTTCAAACTACCTCTTCCCCAGTACCGCTAAGTCCTAAACTGTGTACACGAAGCATTTACTCGGACAACGGTTCTCTCTCTAATAGTGTAATAGTGAAAGGAAAAGGGTTGACTTAGTGCAAGCTAGACGCTCGATTGCCCTGCGATGGAAGAATGCCCGTTGCACTTCCCTTGGATAACGGTTGGAAAACTTAACATCGAGTTCGGCCCTTGGGAAACTCACATATGCAGTGAGGAAGAAAGCTTCTGAATTTTACAACATCTGTTTTTAGAAATCGTTCAGAATGGTGAGTAGGCTTTGGAAGTGTGAAGTTACGGTGTAACTGACTAATCTATGGTGAAAATATGTGCCGTACACTGCCATGTGTTTGACGTAATCTGGACACAAAAAACTGGTAACTGTAATCCGTTAGAGTCACGTCGTCAGATTACAGGTACATTTTGTAAAAAAAAAAAAAATTGAATAAATAAAAACAATTGGAATACTATCAGGATTCAATTTTTTCATTTAAAACTAAAGAAATGAATCTTTTGACATGACACAATATAGACAGCTGCTTGATTATAGTTCTGGTTCTCTCTTGCCAGACGTGACTCACGTGAGCAACCTCCTGCCGCATGAGCGAATACATTTTGCTCGAAGTTAATTTGGTAGAAATGAACACAAATTGTTCTCTGAAATGCTTTTGTCAGAGTGACTGTACGTCCTCTTTTTCCCGGACATGTCCTCTTTTGCAGACCATAAAAAAGCGTCCGGCCCAGATTTCTAAATTTGAGAAGATATATCCGGGATTCTGCTTTAGTTTCATTATGATGTGTTTATGGTCTAATACTGCATCATGTATGCGCAGGTTTGCATTGCTTTAACCCCTCTCTCGCCTTCTCACACACAGATTGCTCGATTATAAAAGGCTTGCAGCAACGATTGGCCAAATTCCTGCCTCTTAACCGTTAGCTTACTCTCAGCGAACGCGTGAAGATGAAGCGCTGTTGTCTACGGCAGTGGTTTTCAAAGTGGGGGCCGCCAGGGGGCGCTGGCGAGCCTCAACAATTTGGTGTGAAAAATAAATAAATACTTGATTCTCACTCTCAGACAACCACACACACACACGCACACACACACACACACACACGCACACACACGCACACACACACAATCAATTCCTAATATAATGTAATGTAAAGATGTAAGATGTAATTATTAATTTTTAAAAAAGGGGGGATATATTCAGAAGTCTGTATTTTTAATGTGTTTTAAAGACATCTTGCAAAAGGGGGGCCTCGGTCAAATGTTAATGTCATTTAGGGGGCCTTGCCCTGGAAAAGTTTAGGAACCCCTGGTCTACGGCGGCAAACAGTTGCTAATGACAGCTGTCCAAAGTCGAAACAACGCCCATAGCTATATAAGATCATTTTTAATTTCATGTTATTCAGCTTGGCCATTCAAATGTGTCAGTGATGGCAGAAGGTACACTCATGGTATCTGATATTTTATTTTATTCCCTGGGCATTCAACAGAATGTAGGAATGTATATATAATAATGTGATGCTAATAGTGCGTCTTTTTCGGCATATTAAAATCTGCATTCATAGTAACACTGTTTCGAACGCTATTAAAAAAAAGGCGTCCTCTTTTTTGGAAAACAGAATATGGTCACCCTGACTTTTGTGATGCAATGTTACCTGCATCAGGGACAGTGATCTTTTATTTATTCATTTATTTATTCATTTTCTTAAAACAAATCCAAACACTGCACATGTTTTTAAGCTCAATAAATAAGCTCTAAATAAAAGTATTTTTCGATTGACTTTATTTACATGACTTTATTTATTTACATGTGACCTTGAAGTAATCCAAAAGTTATCAGATTACATTGCTTTCATATTGTGATGCTTGGATTACATCACATGATGACATGTTTTATGAAGTAATTTGTAACTGTAATGGAATACGTTTTTAAAGTAACCCTCCCAACCCTATGTTTTTGGGATTGTAATATTATTATTTTTATTATTATTCATTTACTTACTTTTTTATATCATACACTGCCACATGTTTGATTTGGGGGAAAAGGTCTATTTGCATGTATGCAATGTGTTAAATGTATAAAGCCAGTAAACATAAAAAATAAAATAAAATAAAAGTTCAGTATGAATCTAATTGAATGTAAAAGTGGAAAACGTGATATATATATATATATATATATATATATATATATATATATATATATATATATATATATATATATATATATATATATATAATGCTTTACTTCCTTCCATTCATCTCTTTCTGCAAACTTTAAATTTACTCAGGTAAAAATATAAAAAAGAAGAAAAAAAAACAATTTTTTATCAGAAACACTGAAATTAGACATGATCTAGAATTTGTTTTCCTCTATTCATACGAAAAACTCATAAAAAAAAACTCAAAAATTCATACAGCTTTCATACAACTGCCCCAACATACAATTATTTCCATGTAAACAGGGCCATTAAATTCCATCCTACTCATCCTACTCGACACTATGATCCGAAAACGTAAACCTTCAAACGGCTCGTTGTTTTTATACGAAGTTCCAACCGCGGTTAAAATGTCGAAATCCATGAAATTAGCCTTAGCATTAGCTATGAAATTAGCTAACACAGAATAAACCCTGCAAGATCCAACATCATATTCCTGACTTTCAGCACTCCAAAAACAAATACTAAACCCAAACCTGATATTATTTACGTATATAGTCTAAATAAAATATATTCATGTAGCACCGGCTGTCAGAGAACTTCTAATCTAAACAACATTTCGTCCTTAATCTCTAACCAAATCTTTATAGATGAAAACTGAGATTCTGAATATCGGGTTTAAGAAAAGCTGAAAGGCAGAATGGCTCGGCGAAAGGAGCCTTTTATTTATTTGAGCTATTAAATGTTTACTGCCGTCACATGTGTTGAGAGAGTTGGAGAGACGAAGAAAGACATGGAAAACTTTTCAGTTTCACTCTGCAGGGTGTCGAGGGTTTAGAAAGCCTTTGTTCTATTTCTATGTTGACATACGCACTAATGGATAGACATTAGCTTGGGGTGTGATTTACATCATTTTCTGAGAGCGAAGAAATAGCTAGACTTATTTAAATAAATCCAGAGGTATGGAATGGAATCTTGAGACACAATGTTGTGCTTATTAAGAACCAAACAGTGTACGTGCAAGTACGTCGCCGTCATACAGACATCTGATGAAAATGAGGGAAAGACGAGAGTAAAGGAAAACAAGGAGCCGTTAACTCTCTCCATCTCCCGTTAATTAAAGGTCACACCTCCTAATGTACTCGTTTAATACCATATTAAAGTATATAAGGCTTCAGTGCACTCTCTCGCACTCTCTCTCTCACACACACACACACAAACACACACACGCACAAACACACACACAGTGTAGTGGGTTTCATCTGATACTATCAAAGCACCACAAAAGCCACTGTAACAGTCTGACGATCACAGCAGTGCCAAAGGGATGAAAGATGGGAAAATACAAACAATGGCACACACACACACACACACACACACACACACACACACACACACACACTGTGCCTGCAGGCAAGGCCCAGACCCTTGTGTTGATCTACATAATCATGTGCAGAAGCTCTTTTAAGAGGGAAAAGTCCAATCCCCATTTTCCCAGGGCCCCCCGGCTTACAGGAAGTGCTCTGACCTGCAGCTGCCAATCAGAGAAGGAGAGGTCAGGTGGAGAGATGTGTTAGTCTACGTACATCACACACACACATGCAGGTGGACGCGCCAGGTCATTATATTAAAAAAGAAATTAAAGAAAAAGGAAAGAAAAAAAGAAAAACAGAAAGATGAGATGCAGCAGAAGAGTTTTCATTTCCTGACGATTATTGATATGCATAAATATGACTTATTATTACACTCAAAGGTTTTACTGGAGAAAAAAAATACGTATGGTTTTATACTACAGTTACAAAAATGAAACATCCAGGATTACCTACTATTTACAGATCTTAAACTCCAACATGGCTTTTTAGCATGAACATGTTAGGCTTAAGGTTAACTATAAGCTTGTGTGCTCCAAAACAAAGACAGAATTCGCATGTAGAATATTTGCCACCAATACGGATCGACAGTTTTGATGACATCATTCTGCACTTCGGATTCCCGCCCCCAGCATTATAAAAATCCGTGGTATTAACTGTCAAGTATGGCTTAGCCCGGGCTATGAGGTAAGTTAAATGCTATTGGCAATAAAAAAGGGGGAGGGGACATCTGATGTGTCCCGCCCTGACTTCCTGTTTCAGTGGAAATTACGTCAACACATCGAATAACGCTGCACGTTTCAAGGCACTTCACGGGGACTTTAAAGAACAAAAACTGTGTGAAAATGACCTGGTTTGTGTTTGCTGCCACAATACAATAATATTACTAGAATTAATACATCAAATAATTAATACCGGGTGCACGGTTGCTTAGTGGTCAGCACATTCACCTCACACCTCCAGGGTCCGGGGATCGATTCCCCCCGGGGCCATGTGTGTGCGGAGTTTGCATGTTCTCCCCGTGCTGCGGGGGTTTCCTCCGGGTACTCCGGTTTCCTCCCCCAGTCCAAAGACATGCATGGTAGGCTGATTGGCGTGTCTAAAGTGTCCGTAGTGTATGAATGGGTGTGTGAGTGTGTATGTGATTGTGCCCTGCGATGGACTGGCACCCTGTCCAGGGTGTACCCCGCCTTGTGCCTGATGCTCCCTGGGATAGACTCCAGGTTCCCTGCGACCCTGAAAAGGAGTAAGCGGTAGAAGATGGATGGATGGATAATTAATACCATAATTAATACTAAAAATTAACGTCATTTTAGTAACTGTATCAGTGTGGTGCGACCCTTACTACTCTGAAGATTATTTTCCGAAAACATTTTATGTAAAGGTCACATAAAAATAATTATGTTCTAGATATATAATGTTAATTACAGGTGCAAATTACACCTGGTGTCATTATAAAATCTGTTTCCATTAGTGGTGAAGTGGAAGGAGACTTTTTAAAGTTCTCGTTATTAAACAACACACACACACACACACACACACACACACACACAAAAACTACAGAGCCACAGCAAAGACCTTAAACATCCCTGTCAGTAAAACTGGTTCGATATCATGGAGGCGGAAGGTTCGTGGAAAGACATCTAATCGTCTCTGGACAGGTTAGATTAGATCGAATCAGTACTCTTTTGGAACAATCTAGTCTGGTTGGACGAAACAAAAATAAATCTCTTTTAGGGAATACTTCAGCTTGTCATGTTTGGAGAAAGAAGGGTTACATGTATGATCCCAAGACCATCATACTCACAGAGATATGATCTCAAACCCACTGAGAGCATCATGATCTAGAGTTAATAAGTTAATAAGACAATTCAAATAACCCAGCTGTTCTTGTGTTGTAATCGCCCTCTGTCCTGAAGATTTCCGACCGTTACAGAGTACTGACACTGGAGACTCCTTCCAAAAATGTTAAATAAACTCCTCACAGAAAACGTCACCATATCAATGATTGCATAGGTTTTTCAAATCTGTTTATGTGGCACGTCTACTGTACAAGACCATGTGTACGTCGTTGCTATAGTAACAATAGTGTACGAGAACATTAATATAAGCCTGTGATTCGAAGCCGGAACTATTGTCAGAGCTGCTGTTATAGAAATTCATCGACGCTTTCTGACCAATCAGATTTAAGCATCAAGTAGCATTGCTGTATAAATGAATAAATACATGTTATTACAGTGGAGCTTATTTTAATATCGATATATCCTGCATATGGTGTGGCCAATTTGACCTCTTCACATTTAACAGATTTAACAAGGTTGTGTGAGGGTTGTGTTAGGGTTGCCTGTGTGTCAGGGGTCTTTTTAATATCTGTGAGATACCTCTCTCTCTCTCTCTCTCTCTCTCTCTCTCTCTCTCTTTCTCTCTAACTCTCGCAAAATTAAAATATCCGCTCTTTCAATGGAATGGCGCAGGCCCAGAGTCCCAAACCCACACGGCTAAGCAAATAAAAGAGCCCACTGCATATATCTTGGCAAAGGCTCATCATCAGATATACAGTTTCAGAAAGCCAACATGGAAATTTCTGCAACCCGAGACAATATCAACAAACTTGTCGTCCTCACGCTCGGACTGAGATTAGAAAGAAGGGTTTTGCAGTTTAATGCGTGGAGTAATGCAAGCAAACAGTGCTGTGTGGAGAAATGCTCGGGTTGAGACGAGGCCTCTGAAATCTGCCAGCTACAGCTGCTACTGGCCTGATAAAATCTTTCTCTAGGCTGGCCTACATGAAACGCTGTCAGTGAAAGAATAGGCTGTACAGAGACACTGAAAACCCAAATGTGTGTTTTAATCCTATAAATTATATATATATATATATATACACACACACATAGATAGATAGATAGATAGATAGATAGGGTTCTGTGTGTGTGTGTGTGTGTGTGCGCGTGTGTATACACGCAACACTGACACACACACACACACAGTGGCTTCCACTAATATTGGCACCCTTGGTAACGTGAAAGTGTTCTGTGCAGAATTATGTATAGAATTATGAAGCGATGGATTATAGGCTACTATTCATATTTAAAGTTACACTATTAGTTACATTAATGAGTGTAAATTAATGAGTGTATGGGAATGTATATGATGTATAGGAATATTCTGATGGAACACCTATGGAAATATGTAAATAATAACATATAGAGTAATAATAAATGAAGACTACACAGGTAGAAATATTCTGATAAAGTACAGTACTTGACTCATAGAGAATAGAATAGAAAAGAACAGAATAGAATAGCAAGAATGCTACAAATTACATCAATCTAATAAGTGTAATGTAAATGTATATATGATTTATAGGAATATTTTAATGAGGTACTTGATACAAATAGAATAGAATAGAATAGAATATCAAGGGACACCTGTAGATATAAAGCTAAATAGGAAGGAACATTCTAATGTTGTACGTGTAAACAGAATAGAATAGCTAAGGAAATATGTAAATGTTTTAGTAAATAAAGAGTAAATGGATATATATTCTGATGAAGTACAATATTCGACACACAGAGAATAGAACAGAATAGAATAGAGCAGAGCAGAATAGAGCAGAGCAGAATAGAATTGAATAGCTGTATGTAACTACGATTCTCAACACATTCCAAACATGTTGCATTTGATGGTTTATATTTATTTGTTTGCTTGTTTGTTTATTCATGAAGTATTGAACCTTTTGACTATTTTACATGACGTATGAATTTCACACACTGGCCATTATTGTCATTAATGTCATATATTTCATAAATTATAAATTATGGTCAGGTGTGAATATAAACGTAGACTTATAGAATAAAAACACAGATAAATACAGATTGTGTGTGATGTAGATTAGATCATGTACGCATACAGTATTTAAATTATAATCCTGAGAGTAAGTGTAGGTCATAAATATACAGTACACCTGGTTAAGAGAAGATAACACTTTATTAATCCCCAGATGGAGAAATTCGGGATGCTGTACACTACACCACTACTTTATCTTTGTTGCGTTCATCATTACACTTTAATAACTCATTCTCATGCAGCTGTTTCCCCATGTGAGTATTATTCATTAGAGCATTATTCAGCCTCTGCAGTATTCACACTGAAGATAACTCCACAGCCTCTACTGACATCTACTGTTACTACATGTTCATACCACATGTTCATGTTTACCTTCATTCTGTCCTTTTTGTATAGTAATGGTTCTCAGACATGGGTGCAACAGTTACACTTATTATTTAGTTATGATTATAGGGTTATTATTTGATTGGCTGGGATTAAGCTGAAGTTCAATAACTTACAGTAAAACCAAACAGAAATAATGTCTACTTAAATCAAATAAAAGAAAACGAAAAAGAAAACGAAAGTAATTGAGATAAGACAAAGATGTACCTTTATTGATCCCCTGTAGGGGAAATTCAATTCATTCATCCATCCATCTTCTATACCGCTTATCCTACAGGGTCACGGGGAATCTGGAGACTATCCCAGGGAGCATGGGGCACAAGGCGGGGTACACCCTGGACAGGGTTCTAATCCATCACAGCGCACAATCACATACACACTCACACACCCATTCATACACTACGGACACTTTAGACACGCCAATCAGCCTACCATGCATGTCTTTGGACTGGGGGAGGAAACCGGAGCACCCGGAGGAAACCCCCGCAGCACGGGGAGAACATGCCCAACCCTGGCGGTGTGAGGTGAACGTGCGAACCACTAAACCACTGCACACCCGAAATTCAATTCAAATGGGCTACATTTACTTTATTATTTCACTCTAACAGTTAAAGGTAAAGTAAAAAGAAAGGAAACCCAAAGGACAATAAAGGGAAATGTACACAAAGTACAGAAAAGGAAATGGAAATAAAAATGAAACAAAAAGAAAAATAGCTAAAAATAAATAAATAAATAAATAAATAAAAAATTGCTGTCCCAATTTTAAATAGTAGATTTTAAACTGTATAAACAGTCCTGGACCACTGAACAGATTAAACACACACACACACACACACATATTGTAAATAGTTGAATGTATGGATGGATGGATATACACTTGTAGTTTCCACTTTCATTCTAAACTACATTTCCCGTCGTGCTTTATTACCCGTCATGCTCCGCGCGCGTTGCCATAGCGCTTCACTGGTTTACCAAGATGGCGCAGAGTCCGGCTCGAGTTTTCGCTTCTCTTGTACCGGCCGCCGGCGACGGTTATGGGGGTGTGAAGGAGCTGGAGGTGAGCCGGGATGTGAAGGCGGGGTGTAGTCGGTGTGGTGGTCGCGGGAGGCAGGTGGAGGTGACGGGCAGCGCGGAGCTGTGTGTTCCTCCGGACCGGGCCGCTGTTACCGTCTCCGTGTCGAACAGCAAGGAAACCGCTCAGGACGCCGCTAACAGCGTGCAGCGCAGACTGGACTACATCCTGCACACCGGCCGCCAGCACGGAGTCCCGGTGCGACACACACACACACACACACACACACACACACACACACACACACACACACACAGAGCTCGCTCTTCCACTCAATTCTACGTTTTCCTGTGGAGGTTCGGCTCCTACCTGCATGTCCTGAACACTACAACAGACACTGAGTGAGACTGGAGGGCTTTATGGGCAAGCGCAAAAGTTTGCACTCCCTATTAACAGACTCCAGTTCAGGGTTCTCAAAGTGTGTCGGGGTGGTGGTGATATAAATCACAGCACCCCATTATCAACAGTATTATTGCACTCTTATTGTTATTGACATGTTGAGAGAGAGAGAGAGAGAGAGAGAGAGAGAGAGATACTTTATTGATCCTGAGGGAAATTGCAGTGTTACAGTAGTGTAATGTTAATAATAAAATAAAAAAAAAACATACAGATAACATAAATACAATAAAAATTCAAGTAAAGAAGATCAGTGTTAAAACAAGTGCAATAATCTAGTCAAAGTCCATTAAGGAGGAGAGGGAGTTCATCTTTATATAAAACATTATGTAACATGTAAACAAACACTTGGATGTTGCAAATGTGCAAGAAAGTGTAAAGGTGGCAATTAAAATGTGCCTGAGGGGGTACTACTACTGATAATAATAATAATGATAATAATAATAATAATAATAATAATAATAATAATAATAATAATAATAATACCACCACTCGGGTCACTTCAGTTAAATGGGTTTGAGCCAAACCTCAATAATTGAACAGCAGTTCACCAATAAATAATGTCAGCTTGGATCTAAATTGTTGTCAGTGTAAAGTTCAGGAATAAAACACACAAAATTTCCAATAAATCAAAATATTTCTGCATGTATTTAAATAATGACCCTAACATTTGGATAATTTTTTTGAAAGAGTTTTGTTTATTTTAGTTTTTTTTTTAATCCTTTTCTTGTTTTTTCTTTTCATAACGTACTAACCTCCCTAACAGGGTTTTTGAAGCCGATGGTACTCTTAACCCCTGACGTAGTGAACTAGCAGGAGGAGGTGTTTTTGTAGGAGACTATAAAGCACTTCTATAAGTCGCTCTGGATAAAGGCATCTGTTCAATGCTGTAACCGTCAATAAGGAAGGAAGGAAGGAAGAAAGAAAGGAAGAAAGAAAGGAAAGGAAGAAAGAAAGAAAGGAAGGAAGGAAGAGAGAAAGGAAGGAAGAAAGATGAAGAAAGGAAGAAGCGAAGAAAGGAAGGAAGAGAGAAACAAAGAAAGAAAGGAAAGAAAGAAAGAAAGGAAGGAAGGAAGAGAGAAAGGAAGGAAGAAAGATGAAGAAAGGAAGAAAGAAAGGAAGGAAGGAAGAAAGAAAGAAGCGAAGAAAGGAAGGAAGAGAGAAACAAAGAAAGGAAGGAAGAGAGAAACAAAGAAAGGAAGGAAGAGAGAAACAAAGAAAGGAAGGAAGAAAGAAAGAAACGAAGAAAGGAAAGGAAGGAAGAAAGAAACGAAGAAAGGAAGGAATAAAGAAAGGAAGAAACAAAGAAAGAAAGGAAGGAAGAATGGAAGGAAGAAAGAAAGAAGAGAAGGAAGAATGGAAGGAAGAAAAGAAGGAAGAATGGAAGGAAGAAAGAAAGAAGCAAACAAAGAGGAAACTGTTTTGTTGGAGCTGTGTTGAACTTTACACCCCCTGGCTGTGAACGTTTTGAAAGCCCCGGGTCTAGTTACTTTATGCGAATGTGTTTCAAGCGTTAAAATGGTTTTAAGTTGTTAAGTCGGATCTGAGTTAGAAAGTTACCGGGAGGTTGAAACTCTCGAGCAGTTTTCTGTAAGCAGTAAAGACCAACCTTTTGAAGTGAAGTGAAAACCATCATTCAGAAATGGAAGAAACATGAATCAAAGACCAAAGAGCGGAAGAAATAAAACACAACTGCCAGAGAGATTTGCAGAAGTCCTTACACGCATGTGGAACACATCCCAAAACATCGCTTATTTCCTTCACTATTAATATCTTGGCGTACACTTTCGGACCGTATTTATGACTTGCGATAATGAAGGAAAACCTACATCACGTTAAAAGTCCCGTCGATTTCATCAGAGTTCAAGTTCGAGTGTTTTTATTGTCATTTCAGCCATATACAGCTGGTAGAGTACACCGTGAAACACCGTTCCTCCAGGACCACGGTGCTACATGACACAACACGCTAACCGCATGAGGCGACACGGAACTCAATAAGATCTACACGTTTTTACACAAAGCGCACGTGAAGACGTGTGCTAACACAGGACACTACAATACTACTAAAGAGTCTCACTAGTCTTTACAGACTAATTCAAAGCTAAACATATAAAATGTTCCATCTCAAATCAGCTACTCGTTCCTGTGAGGAACAGTGAAGTCGGTGAGGTGTCGATGGATCTTCAGGGCTCTCGGGAAAGCAGATTTGAGACATAATTTATTGTGAGATCAGTATTATTTCTCCGTATACTGACAGGGCAATGATCGAACCTGCCGTGTTTGAATATGTTCCGTCAGGAGGAGGACATCACTGTGATGAAACACTTGCAGAGAGAGGAAGAGCTGTACTGTATGCAGGCTGAGGTGGGGCATCATTTAAACGCTTCAGCAGTAATTCAGGATTTAATAACGTATTGATTCAGTGCTTGTTTGATCAGATATTGGGTTCTGAATATGGTGTGTGTGTGTGTGTGTGGCAAAGGTAAGCATGGTGTTTTCCGACTTGGTGAAGATGCAGACCGTTCGCTCGGTGCTTGTTGAAAAGCTGGACAGAAGTGTGTGTGTCGGAGATCCACGTTTCTCTCACAGTCCAGAAAGCCTCAGTGTGTTACGGTAAGTCTGATATATTCACGAACGTTGTTTAGAAGCTCCTAACGACCGTAGTATTCCCACCCATCGCACCTACAGTATCTCACAAAAGTGAGTACACCCCTCACATTTTTGTAAATATTTGATGATATCTTTTCATGTGACAACACTGAAGAAATGACACTTTGCTACAATGTAAAGTAGTGAGTGTACAGCTTGTGTAACAGTGTAAATTTGCCGTCCCCTCAAAATAACTCAACACACAGCCATTAATGTCTAAACCGCTGGCAACAAAAGTGAGTACACCCCTAAGTGAAAATATCCAAATTGGGCCCAATTAGTCATTTTCCCTCCCCGGTGTCATGTGACTTGTTAGTGTTACAAGGTCTCAGGTGTGAATGGGGAGCAGGTGTGTTAAATTTGGTGTCATCGCTCTCACACTCCCTCATGCTGGTCACTGGAAGTTCAACATGGCACCTCATGGCAAAGAACTCTCTGGGGATCTGAAAAAAAGAATTGTTGCTCTACATAAAGATGGCCTAGGCTATAAGAAGATTGCCAAGACCCTGACACTGAGCTGCAGCACGGTGGCCAAGACCATACAGCGGTTTAACAGGACAGGTTCCACTCAGAACAGGCCTCGCCATGGTCGACCAAAGAAGTAGAATGCACGTACGCAGCGTCATATCCAGAGGTTGTCTTTGGGAAATAGACGTATGAGTGCTGCCAGCATTGCTGCAGAGGTTGAAGGGTTGGGGGGTCAGCCTGTCAGTGCTCAGACCATACGCCGCACACTGCATCAAATTGGTCTGCATGGCTGTCGTCCCAGAAGGAAACCTCTTCTAAAGATGTCACTTTTGTTGCCAGCGGTTTAGACATTAATGTCTGTGTGTTGAGTTATTTTGAGGGGACAGCAAATTTACACTGTTACACAAGCTGTACACTCACTACTTTACACTGTAACAAAGTGTCATTTCTTCAGTGTTGTCACATGAAAAGATATCATCAAATATTTACAAAAACGTGAGGGGTGTACTCACTTTTGTGAGATACTGTATATGTTTACACGTCGCAACATGAACATTTACGAATAAATACACCTGTGTCTTTTGCCCAACGATGTGATATATCTGGCGCTTTGCGCAGGAGACGTGTGTGTGCAGCAGCCGTGGAAAACGCTCGACTTAAAGCACAGGAGGTGTGTAACATGCTAGGACAGGCTTTAGGACGGCCCTTATCGGTACGGGAGGAGGAGTCTCGGGAGTGGAGATCTGGACAGCAAGAAGGCGTGACCCGCACTCTGACTCTACAGGAGAAGGTGGGCCAGATGTCGATCACTGCATCATCACACGTGTTTGTGACGTTTGAGCTGCGGCCTAAGGACAGGACGAGGAAGAGGTTATGAAGAACACATTCTTGGAGCTAACACAAATCAAAACAGCCAGAGATAAATATTCATCAGGGAACTACAGGAAGACATGAAATAACATCACGTGTGCTAACGGAATGTGCAAGACTTATGGCCAGTATGATTTAATATAGCGACAAATTTAAAACACCGCAGTGGTTGTAGTTCAACTTCGACTTTCAACTTCTAAAAGTCAAATAAACTGGAATCTGTAACATAAGCACAGTTCCACACAGGTATCGGAAGGTTTTAGGACTCTCCTGACTGAAAACAACATGCTTCCTGAATTACATTTCAGGAAATGTGGCCATTAAACAGAATAAATAAAGAATAAAGCACTACACGGTGTGCGGTTATAAGAAATTAATCAACATCGTGGTGGTGTGATGTGGCCCGAGAGTTCCTCTAAGCAGAGTTACTGTTTCCACCCACATGCTTATTATTTTCCAATAATGTCCCAGCATGTGCCAAAGTCCTTTATTCCTCTTATACAGCAGGAATTTGTCAATTATTGAGTTTTTAAATGTATTAAAGAATGATTTCTATTTGGTATGTGTTTATACAGTGGATACATTTATTGTATTGTATTGGAACATCCACAAAACAAGTTAGCTCCTGTTCTCACTGCTATCACGTTATAGCAGCTGTAAACATCCTTTCCCTCACTTTCAATGCATCCGCCACTGAGTGGTGGAGAGACTGTTCTCAGGTTGTCCATCCTTCTATCGGTCCATGATTCTCGCGAGCATGATACCTCAGCAACGAGCGGTTAAATGTTTGAAGGTTTTGTGCGTAATTATCGTTGTAACCCGCAGATGAACTGATTAGATTTTGGAACTGATCCAACAGGAAAACAGGAAGGTCAAATATCTGAAATGTATTTTTGCTACCAACACGTTCATGTTCAGGAACTCGCGGCCCAAGATATTTCCATCGGTCCATCTAAGTGTTTAAACGTTTGTAGAAATTATATGTGGGGGCACGGTGATTAGCACGTTCGCCTCGCACATTCAGGGTTGGGGGTTCGAATCCCGCCTCCGCCCTGTGTGCGTGGAGTTTGCGTGTTTTCCCCATGCCTCGGAGGCTTCCTCCGGGTACTCTGCTTTCTTCCCCCAGTCTAAAGACTTGTTGTAGGTGAATTGGCATTCCCATACTGTCCGTACTGTGTGAATGGGTGTGTGAATGTGCCCCGTGATTGGTTGGCACCCCCATCCAGGTGGTCCCCTGCCTTGTGCCCCAAGTTCCCTGGGATAGGCTCCAGGCTCCCCTGCGACCCTGTGTAGGATAAGTGGTATGGAAAATGGATGGATTTATACGCAATTAACTTCGCATTGGGATCCAAATTGGGTCACGGTCACAGAAAGGTCAAATGTCTGAAGTAGTTTTTATATTTTTTGACTTGTTGGTGGTGGAGGCTTCCCTATTGATACTGTTTGCATTTATTTCAACTTGTCTCAAAGCAGTATGTCTTTCCCATGGCAGAAAATTTACCAACCATTACAAAACACTGGAGACTCCTACTGTAAAGCTCCATAAATTCCCCTTAGAGAAAACGTCACCTTTTCAACAGACATTATTTTGTTACATAACACATTTTCTTAGAGAAAACTAATCAACTCCTAACGTCTAATCAATCAGATTCGAGACTTTGTGAAGAAGTTTACTTTAAACATTTAAAATGACATTCTGTGTGTAAAGCGCTGGGTCCAAACATGAATCAGAAGTACTCGAATCAGACGCAAAGTGAATCTCAATCATTTATTTAGACCGGAGACTGAAAAATGGACAAACATGTAGGCATGTAATCTGCCGAGAGGCCCTGAATTTCACAAGACAGTGTTGATTTTAACAGTAGAAATTTTACTGAACTAGTTTATCCACATTTATCCTACATTGTCTTTCTTTTCATGATAGTACAAACTTGAAAGTACTCACTCCCCATCTAATCCCAAAATGAGTCAAAACTAAACCCTCTGAGGCTCAATAATGCAAATATCATACATCTCGAGCAGCTGTAACACTTCAGCATACTTATGCAAATGACAAAAAAACTGTGCTTGATTAGTTCAGGTATGTGTTTGTATTACATTTTCACTGACTACGTTTACATGGACAGCAGTAATCTGATTATCGAGCTTATTCTGAATAAGACGATATTGTGATTAAGGTGTTTACAAGAGTCGCTTTTAGAATATCCCTTTCGTGTTCCCGTTTTACGTGTTTTAGAACATAGATCGATTAACGGCACACGTCAGTACGTCGCCGCGCCACGCCGTCCGACGTTCCCTCCAGAATTTCACGTCGACATACAGTTGGTCTTCGTTATGGTACCGTATACAGTTTTGGGTGTTTTTCTTTTTAATTTTATGAAAGCTTCAAGTGCGGTTAATTATTTGTCATGCTGTACGTGCTAATAGACGACTGCTTGAAGCCGTGGGCTGCGTCCCAAACCGCGTACTTACCTCTAATATAGTAGTCGAGGTACATGTATTTCTCCTACTATATAGCAGGCAAGTACGCGGTTTGGGACGCAGCCGTGCTCTCCTGTTTGCCGTCAGACGGTTGAGCGCTGCCGTGTGTGAACGTGTCCTGTCGCAAAATGCGGTGAAAACTCCCACACGACGTTAATAGTGTAATTAAGGTGTGTACATGTCTGTAACGCACGTCGATAATGCGACTAAAACAGGAATACTCCACATGTCTTAATTCAGTTTGTGTTTACTTCGAGTGTGACTTTAATCAGATTAAGGTCATCAATAATCTCTGTTTACATGCTAGTTTCTTAATCAGAGTATCATCTTAATCGGGTTAATATCAGATTACTGTTGTCCATGTAAACATACTGAGTGTTATGATATTTTCTTGACAACACTGTTTAAAAGCATGTTTGACATCCATTGCACAATACTGATGATTCTTTAAACTCTTCAATGACCTGAATTACATTCATGAAAAACCCAGTGTATGTTTAATAAACACAGGCAATTAAATAATAATAGAAAAATAAAAACGTGCCACTCTGTGAGCCAGTCCTTCATCTGATTCACACATGGTTAGTTGAAATTGATTTATTTGTGTTAGTCATCCCTGAATTTGCAGTCCTAACCGTAAAAGTGCAGAAGCGTGGTCACAGCCTAAGTCACATCCACACTCCATCGGGAGACTCCAAGGCACGACAGTGACGAGAGCTGCGCGCAAAGTGACGAGTGCTAATTCCCAACAGAACAACTTCGACACCTTCACAACACGTCGACATATCAGTGCGATCCGACACGCCGGGCGTCCTGTCTCCGTTTCTCTCTCAGTCGTCAGGGTAGAGTTCTTTCAGCCAGTCCAGCATCACAAATTTTTTCCCATTAAAGTGGGAGAAATACTGATCCAGAGTGGGGATTTCTAGCTGGAACACACACACACACACACTGAGTATGACAAAGTATTCAAATTATTTTGAAAATGGTGTCAATAAATGTTTTTCTGATTAAGATGCTTGTGTGTCTTATGATGTGCATCTCTCTACATGATCAATGATGCATGTAAAGAAGCACTCCAACCCTTAAATCTTTCACAGTTTGATGACCTGTCTCCCATTACTGAGAAAAGAATGGAAAAGCAGTTTATATTAACCTCAGAGGCCACACCTCCTTCACTGGAACTGAAAGGCGCAGAGGCCACACCTCCTTCACTGCAACTGAAAGGCGCAGAGGCCACACCTCCTTCACTGCAACTGACAGGCATACAGGCCACGTCTCTCTTACTGGTACTGATAGACACAGAGGCCAGACCTCCTTTAATGCAACTGATAGGCACAGAGGCCACACCTCCTTCACTGCAACTGATAGGCACAGAGGCCACACCTCCTTCACTGCAACTTATAGGCACAGAGGCCACACCTCTCTTATTGGAACTGATTGACACAGAGGCCACACCTCCTTCACTGCAACTGATAGGCACAGAGGCCACACCTCCTTCACTGCAACTTATAGGCACAGAGGCCACGCCTCACTTATTGGAACTGATAGACACAGAGGCCACACCTCCTTTAATGCAACTGATAGGCACAGAGGCCACACCTCCTTTAATGCAACTGATAGACACAGAGGCCACACCTCCTTCACTGCAACTTATAGGCACAGAGGCCACGCCTCTCTTATTGGAACTGATAGGCACAGAGGCCACGCCTCCTTCACTGCAACTTATAGGCACAGAGGCCACGCCTCTCTTATTGGAACTGATAGGCACAGAGGCCATGCCTCCTTCACTGCAACTGATAGGCACAGAGACCACTCCTCTTTCACTGGTACTGATAGGCACAGAGGCCACACCTCCTTCAATGCAACTGAGATGTATAGGCCACACTTCATTCACTGTGACTGATGGGCATGAGCATGAAACAGGAACAAGAGAAAGTAAGAAAGAAATGCATTATTCCAAACAGAAATTAATTGAATTATGTTTATAATAATAATAATAATAATAATAATAATAATAAACTCCTAATAATGACCACTGCGAGTGCTACACGAGGGAGACACCTGTTCTTAATTCAGTCTCCATCACCTGACAACATTCACATGATGGATGCTGTTCTGAATCGGTGCACTGGTAAGAATAAACTAATCTATAGTGACTTAAACCAGATGGAGATGATGGAGAAAGGAACGAGTTTCTTCATACCCTGTATCCCTCAAACAGCTGGAGTACATTCTGGGGCAGGTATCCAATCATCAGGGAGGACGGGTCTGGTCCACTGAATAAAATTTTGTAATGTGGGGTGTCCTTCAGTCTCTCCACCTACACATACACACGTACAAATAAAGGGTAAGAGGCGTAAATGTGTCTATTAAATAATAAATTCCTCAAGAAATTTTTATAACTGTCATTATAGAAAGTATTTCTGTTCTTGGATTTTAGGAAACTTTAAAAAGATGTGTGTGTGTGTGTGTGTGTGTGTGTGTGTGTTGAGACCTCTGAGTCTGTGTATTTTTTCCTCTTTAACCACTCTGGAGGAGCTCGGAGTCCTTCGTCCCAGCCCACGATCACCCCGACCATGTGATTCTGGGTATCTATGACGACCTCTCCAACACGGTGCAGCACATACGCTGGCCTGGGGCTGCGCGGCACCTCTGAAGCTATACACACACACACACACACACACAAATTTAACTACTTGCCCAACTAAATGCTGTGATACTCACTTGGTCCTGAAAAGCAGCTAATAAGCTATTATTGAGATTGAACTCTGGCTGAAATGCCGAATACTTCTAATGCGACGTGTGTAAAATCCAATCTTCACTTCCAATCTACTCCCAGTACAGTCTTGGCTGCCCTAAATTAAAGTCTTAACTATTCAACATACAGATCGGATTTGGACCACTCGGATTTGTGAGCTTAATCTGAAAGTGTGTAACCTGTGTAATCTGCACATCTGTTAGGATGGTATACATTTTGTTATTAGGCCCAGGCAGTAGTCGATGAGATTTTCACCAAAATTTGAATTCTTGCTCTTGACCCGTTTCTGAAAAACAGAGAGAGTGAAGAGGAAACTCGGGTGCTATTTGTAGCACAGGCGCTCCTTGGGGAGTCTCAGTTTCATGCAAAGCTTATGTTTAGCCCTTTGGCTGTAGAACTAATTCTTATTCAAACGGCATTGTTTGAACAGTGACGGAAGACGTGGGCATCTCTCAGTAATACACGCCACATGCTCCACCAGCTGACATTTCAGCATGGAAGGACTGCTCTTATCCATACTTAACAATGTTGGACGCCTTGGCATGCAGGTGTTCCAGGTTCGTATACAGGTTAAACGATAGAGGCCGTAATAACTTCCCACGTCAGATACAACAATATGTAAAAATGCTGTTTAGTATTTAAAGGAATAGCTCAGACATAGATCTAACTTTAACACGATTGTAGTCAATCAACCATAATATGTTTGGTGTATGAAGATTGTCTCGTTCAGGTTAGCAGTGGAGCTATGATGCTAATGCAGCCAGCAAGTAAAAGAAGCTTAGAGCAAACCTTTCCGTGTTTTGTCTGATACGGTATAATTTTTCATTCATGCATGCACTGATGAAATGATTGGTCGTCTACTTCCTATTTTTTTTCTCCTTTGTTGCCTCAATTTGGTCGCATGCCAGTTCCTACCCACCAGCCAGTTCTCCCTGATCACATGACCAACCGCATTTTTTCATACTTCTTCTCAGGCTGTGTCACAATTCAGCACAACACACTCAAAATAAAACACTATCCATCCCCTCCCTCGTTCGCAGGCTCACAGACGCCTACGATTGGCGAAAGTCGCTGCTGTGACTGACAGCGGACATGGAGTAGCACGATCCCTTCCACCAAGAGAGCACAGCTCCCTTGGCTCCTGACCGTGGATGTAGATGTCTGATTTGAGTAGTATATCGAATGCCTTTAATATAGACTTAGTCTGATATTTTATGATAACAGGTGAAATTGCTCCAGAGCCAAACGAAGTTTGTTGACATGAGTGTGTTTAGAATTTATCCAGCTCTCTGCACAATCTCTATAAGCTTATCACTTTTTAGCAACGCATGGAACTCCAGTGCAAAATACTGAAACACTGAACATGTTGATTGACTACATTTGGGATAAAGGGGAACAATTCCAGAAATTTAGCCAAACTAGCAGAACATTTCCATTTTACAGTAACAGAAATAGACTACTGAACCATGAGGTGAACTACTGAGCACGTTTAGGCTCATGACCGAAGTCGAAGTGTTGTATAAATGTTTCATATGACATGCTAGGGGAAAAAAAAAAAAAAAAAAAAGCCTCTTACCTGCAAAGTAGCCGTGCTCATTATCACGCATCAGAATCTCCAGCGCCATGATCTCTCCATGCATGTCCTCCAGCTCCTCCTCCACTCCCAACAGTCTGTGTGTACGTGTATACGTGTGTATGAGGGCACAGATCTACATGCTTCTGGTACATGTACAGGGTTTTAAAAGTGAATAATGAAAGGTTTTTTCATCGAACGCTTACGGAATTTTGGGCATCCAAGAAGTGATCCAGTCTACCAAGACGGTCACGTTTAGATACGACGTCCTCATGCTTTTCCACGCGTCAAGGATCCTGAACAAAGAGAAGCAGAAATACAGTATATAAACACTGCAAAACTGGGGTACACTAATAATAATAATAAGAAGAGGAAGTAATGGGTTCCATTTATATAGCACCTTTCTAACACTCAATATCACTATTTTTATTACTCCGAGGAAGAAGACAGGCAAAAGTCTTGGAAGAAAAGGTTTTAAGATGAATCTTAATGGGGAAAAAAAAAATATATATGATACTTGTACTTGGTAAAACATTGCTATACTAATTTAATTTTTTTAACGTTTATTAAGAATCCAAAGCCACAAACTCCACGACCGCACCTGTGCCTCTATTTTAAGTAAATACAGATTAATGATGCATTAAGAGCAACCTGAAAAACTGAAAAGCCACAGGAACAGCCGGAAAAAAAAAGAAAGAAAAATATCTATTTGCGCCACGGAGTTTGCATGTTCTCCCCCGGGTACTCCGGTTTCCTCCCCCGGTGCACAGACATGCGTTGTATGCTGATTGGCACTTACAAATTGCCCGTAGTGTGTGAATGTGCCCTGCGATGGGTTGGCATTTACATCCAGGGTGTCTTGTACCCCGAGTTCCCTGGGATAGGCTCCAGGCTCCCCGTAGCCGTGTGTAAGCGGATGGACTAATAAATTTGCCCCAGATGTACTCGATAAGCCAGGACATGTTGGGTGTTGGCCTATTTAGTTTTGCAGAGGGAATTTAATCTTGTGTAAATTTCATGTTTGACCAAAATATATACTCCTTTAACTCTGATCGGTTGATACACAATTAAAGCTTTACCCAGAAAGAGAGAGAGAGAGAGAGAGAGAGAGAGAGAGAGAGAGAGAACCACCGGGATTAAAACTAGGCCAGTACTATAAAGTAATATAAAGATCTTTCCCAAATCTCAGACGGTCCATAGTTTTGTTGTCCCTGAACTCCCATCACACATGCAGCAGAAATTCAACGCGATGGTTGGCTTGTTCCATTCCACAACCACTGGATGTCCTGGGGATCCCTGTGGACTTGTTTAGGAAAAGGCTTCAAAATGGGATTTCTGCTGACTCCCTATATAGCCTATTTGTTGTGTGTGTTTTATACGAGTCCCTGAATGGATGTGGGGCAAAGACGGGATTTTTCAAAACTGGAGAAAAAAAAAGAAAAAAAAAAAAAGTATGACGGATTAATTTGATGTAGACATCGAGACTTTTCCTACGTGACCACTCAAGAGCTAAAAATACAGTTTAAATGTAAATAAAACATATTTGTCCGAAGAATCCTATACGACACTTCTAGCTATACTACTTATTGTACAGGTGCATCTCAAAAAATTTGAATATCGTGGAAAAGTTCGTGGGTTTTTTTTCCATAATTTAATTCAAAAAGTGGAAATTTCATATATTCTAGATTCATTACACGTAAAGTGAAATATTTCAAGACTTTTTTTTTTTTTTTGTATTAATCTTGATGATTACCGATCAAAAAATCCAGTATCTCAAAATATTAGAATAAAGAATTTATAATACAGAGATGTCGATCTTTTGAAAAGGATGTTAATTTATGCGCTGATACTCGGTCGGGGCTTTAATCCTTTTGCAGGAATTACTGCGTGAATGCGGCGTGGCGTGGAGGCGATCAGTCCGAGGAACTGCTGAGGTGTTCTGGAAGCCCGGGTCGCTTTGATAGCGGGCTTCAGCTCGTCTGTATTGTCGGGTCTGGTGTCTCTCATAGATTCTCTATGGGGTTCGGGTCAGGCGAGTCGGCTGGCCAATCAAGCACAGTAACGCCATGGTCAGCAAACCAGTCACTAGTAGTTTTGGCACTGTGGGCAGGTTCAAGTCCTGCTGGAAAAGGAAATCAGCATCTCCATAAAGCTCGTCAGCAGATAGAAGCATGAAGTGCTCTAAAATCTCCTGGTAGACGCTGCATCGACTCTCGACTTGAGAAAACACAGTGGACCAACACCAGCAGATGACCTGGCAACCCAAATCATCACTGACTGTGGAAACTTCACACTGGACTTGCTGTGCCTCTCCATTCTTCCTCCAGACTCTGGGACCTTGAATTCCAAATGAAATGCAGCATTTACTTTCATCTTCCCTGTGATTGTGGGTGTGTACTGAACCAGACTGAGAGATTAAAGGCTCAGGAAACCTTCGCAGGTGTTGCCAGTAGTGTGTGCCAGTAGGTGGATTGGCTATGCTAACTCTCCCCTAGGTGTGCATGAGTGTGTGAATGCGTGTGCATGGACAGGGTGTATTTCACGCCTCACGTCCTGTGTTTCTGGGACAGGCTCGGGAGCCACTGCGTACTTCACCAGGATGAAGTGGTTACCGAAGATGAATGAATGAATCTGTAAACTTTGATGTTACAGTTCAGGCTTACTTTTATACATTATATCATCTTTGATACATTTTTGTAAGAATTTAAATTTGATTAACTTCTATGATCATATGATTGATCATGATATTATCATGAGTAACCTGATTGTATAGTGTGTGTGTGTGTGTGTGTGTGTACCCCTGAGTGGCCAGGCTGCGCTGTGCGGCGGTTCCGCTGGTCCACTGCGTTATGAGATACTGCGCGGGCAGAGCGCACAGGAGCAGCGCGAGCTGCAGCAACACCGGCCCCGTCACCTGCGGCATCACGTGACCTGTCCTTTCAACGCAAACAAAAAATGTCAAACGCAGCTATTCACAGACGAGCTGGGGGGGAAAACAAACGCACAAACAGATCTATTACTTAAGCGCGAAGTTTGTCATCAACACTATAAAAAAAATAACCAGAAAAACAAAACGAACCCGGAACTTGTGTTTTAATAACAGGAAGTTCAAACAGATGCACGCAGATTAGTTCTACTCACCTGCAGTGACGGCGCGAGCGCACGGACTGCGTAGTTTAAAGTTTAGAGATCCAGAGACAAAGCACGCGCGATCCGTACCAGTCAAAGTAAAGTTCACCCAAACCTCGGCGGTGTGCGTGTCAGGAGCGCGCGCGCTCTACAACCGCACGTTAATATTTGCATGAGGCGAAAGTTTCGGTTTTGGCACCTGCGCGCGCGGCCAATAGTCGAGGCCCACGCGGGGGAGGAGGAAGGTGGAAGGTGTACGCGTGCGACTCGCGCTCCGCCACGTCAGGAGCGGATTGTATGTAGCGCGCGGACGTGTTTCTGTGCTTCAGTGATGACGCGGGTGTGCAGGTAGAGGGCGCTGTTTAACCACGAGACGGCCACAAATCCGGACTGTTGAAAAGAGGAACCGCTTCTAAAACCGCACGCGACCATAAACTACTCGTGTGTTAAATAAGTTCAGCACTGCAACAGACAACACCGAGCCGCCATTTTATTCGGTAAACTGATCACGTGGGTGAAGTGAATGCGTGAACAGGTCTTATTTGGGCGATGGTTTATTCTCAGCATGGTAATGACAGTTAGTGATGCTGGTACGAGTGTATGCCTACAAAGTGGGGGGGGGGATTGGGGTTCTGCATGTACTGCTGTACTGCATGTATTGTAACTCCACAAAGTGGGGAACACCTTGGACTGGGTGCCAAGCAATGCATAGGCACAATCGCACACACATTCCAGACAATTTGGAAATGCCAATCAGCCTACAACGCGTGTCTTTGGACTGGGGAGGAAACCGGAGTACCCAGAGGAAAAGCACAGGGAGAACATGCAAACTCCAAGGGGGAAGGCTGGAATCCGTCTGGAAACCGCAACGTGCGAGGCAAACGTGCCGACCACTAAGCCAGCGTGCGCCCTGTATAATATGGAAATATGATCAAATGTGCAATTGTCAACAGGAAATTCAGTGTAGAAGAGTAGAATGCAGAGAAGGATCAGGACAGAGCCAGTGGTTTATCTGGTCTCCTGCTAACCTTCAGGGCTCAGTCATTTCCCCCAAGGATGCACTAGATTGTTTTTTCCATGTGCGTAATCTCGTTTTCAGATGAACTAATTAACGTGAAATCATCTCGGTTTGGTTTTTAGGTCCATCGCTCTTCTCGATGTACCGTATATGCTACCTCTATGAAACACAAACATAAGGAAACCCGTCTCAAATTCCGAGTCAAAGCTCTCCCAGAGGACTGACGCACATGGTGTTGCGAGAGATGTCATTATGGCTGTGGCAAAAACTTTTTGCAACAAAAGACAGAGATACTGATACTCAGAGTTAAATCTCCAGAGGAGGAAAAAAAACATGAGGAATACAGCTCTGTTGTCTCGTTTATAAAATCTGAAGAAAGAAACCTGGGTGTAGTAAAGCATTCTAATGTTTTATGGTGTGTGAAAATAAATAAGTAAATAAAATGTTACCAGTGTTGCACGCTATTATATGAGAAACCTTGCTCAGAGTAACACAAACACAAACACACACGTTCGAAAATGATCGTTTTGAAAGCAGCGCTAGAAGATTTGTCCGAAAGAGGGGGAAAAAAAGTGGTGAAATTACATGACTTTATATTAAAAGTAGGAAAAGTTGCCTAGAATTATTATTTCTTGTTTAAATAAATAAACAGAAAGAAAGTACAGTGTGAATTTAATTTGTTTAGGGGAGTGAGGACCGAGACAATCCTGCTGCTTGGGGTTGAAGTACTACTGCTCTGATCCACACGTAATCAGATAATCAGCTGGATCAGATCCGATTAGGGTGTTGGTCCATCGTTAAGGAATGACTAATCCAGCGGACCGACTGTGATGTTGAAGAGGAAGTGCTTTCTACACTAAAGTTAGCCTAAAATGCTTTGAATGCAGATTGGTCAAAATGTAAAAAAATAAATAAATGAATAAATAAATAAATAAATAAATAAATAAATAAAAGCCTATCAAGAAAGTAAAACACTACACATTAGACATGTGACGTTTACTTTTGCGTGCTCTTATCTGGATGTATTTTAATAAATAAATAAATAAAAGAACAGGGGGATAGACCAGGGTGTGGAAACGAGTTTATTTCATTAAAATATCAGTATGAACTAATGACAGCACTACTCCCTACAGGTACATTGTAATTTACTCAGGGGGATTTCGTGGGTTTGTTTTTTGGGTTTTTTTGTTGTTTTTTTTGCAGTTAATCTGATTTCTTCATATAAAAGTATACAAATGGTCATTATACAAAGTGCCCCCAGCCGGGGCGTTCTAAAACACCACCCCGGAGTGTCTGGGACAGAGGACTGAGTGCATGTCTGGGCCGCTTCGCCTCTAGCTCACTCATTCACATCCCATTATACAGCATCGCATCACTTCCTGTGCAGGTGTCAGGGTGGGTGATCGATAAGCTTTCATTTCAGAAACAGTGGATATAAAATCATCTTAATGACATGTAGACTTACACAGATTAACAAAGAGTACAAACACCATGCATACACACACACACACACACGCAAGCACGCAAATAAACCCAGGTGCATGGGCTTTGGTTCACTGAACCAGGTTTAAAGCTATGATCTAAATCCTGCCACAGCAGGAGCCAACCAGACCACAACAGCTGACAGGACAAACAACTTTCACCAACAAACAGTTTCAGATAAAAAGCAAGTAAATAAAATGGATGACAAATACAAACTATTTCAAGCCTCATGGAGACTTTACTCTGTATCACTGTTAGGCATGTGCTGATATTCAGTCTATTTCTATATCAGTGTGTAACCTGTTCTTACAGCTTGCAATAGTACATGTATAATCTGATCGTATAAAATAATAACTGCAAAAAAAAAAATATATATATATATATCACAATAATTCATCCAACTCATTTGAACACACTTATTTATGTGATCGTGGGGAAAACTCTGGGTCTGCTTGAGCCAGTCGGTAATTACAGCTCTTTTCAAAAACAGTGCATTTACTTTAAATATCAGGACCCCCCTCGACAACCCCCCCCCCCCCCCCCAAAAAAAAAAAAAAAAACCCCAATAAAAATAAATAAAAGTCAGCAACGGCTTTAATCTAATTTGCTATACGCAAAAATCTGATAATTCGAAAACATTTACACGTACAAAATCATTCAATTCTGTAATAAACAAAAAAATCTACATCTTTAGTCACTTCAGAAAAAAAAAAAAACGAATTTACAAAAGCCATTGAGCTGATTTGTTTTAGTCGAGTTGATTACTGGTGACTAGTTTAATGAATTATTCATTTTTATTCTTTTTCTGGTGACTAGTTTAATGAATTATTTTTTTTATTCTTTTTAATTAATAATTTTTTTTTAAAACAGATAAAATGGTAGTAGAGTAGCACTGATAAACACTCCTTCATTATATAAGGAAACATGATGAGGGTGTGGTGTGAGAGGAAAATAATCAGCACATACCGGTTGTTTTATTCCTCTTATACCACAACAATTTGCCAGCTATTACATACAATTAAAAAAATTATAATTAGCAACATGTATTTTAACCTTATATAGTTAAATGTCTGCTAAGAGTTACTCTAAAGTTACCTTACTGGTAACCACCTTCCTACCTACCTATATATATATATATATATATATATATATATATATATATATATATATATATATATATATATATATATATATATATATATATATATATATATACCCTAAGTGTTTATGGTTGCCAATTGCACAGAGTGTTGTATTAATATTAATTTTAAATATCTTGGTTTTGATTCAAAAATTGCGAAAAATAAAAAATTTTTAAAAATGCAGATGTGGATATATCGAAAAAGTAAAGGCATGCCAGGTTAATGGTATTTCTAACCAATCAGATTGTATTATTAAAGTTGCATGTATTATTATTAATTATTAATGAGTAAATACTCATCACAATTCTCAAAGAAGGACAAAAGCAGTGATCATTAAAATGTGCGCAAAATATTTAAAGGAGAGCTGTGGTTATTTTGGGATTTTATTTTGGGCTTCCTACCAGGGCGGCATCTTCCTGAAAGAAACAGCTACTAACTTGATTAACGCTAAACAGAACTTTAAACTAATCAAATGTATAATGTGTCGTTCTTGAATTAATAACGTAAATGTAATAGTTTGCGAACTGCCGTGCTATTAAAGGGATAAAAACCTACAGATTCGGGCCGAGACGCGTCACGTGACGTCATCACAACGTGCGTTCAGCCAAAGCCCCCCGTCGAGTCACGATACACTAAAAAGGTCTCATTTACCAAGAAAAACTATTTCAAGTCGTTTTGCACCAAATAAAGCACAAAGAAAAACTCCTGTGAGGGCCTGTACGGACTTGTATAGGAAAATAAAATAAAACGGGTAACTTTGCGTCTAGCTGTTGTGTTATTCCTTGCTTTATCAGCACATGCCTATGTTTGTGTCTTTCACAAAACAAAACTCTGAGACGCCTCTGTGTTATCTGCCTGAATGAGCAGATGTGACAAGAACCCCCGCAGTGCTCCTGACTGACTGTGCGCTTACAGAACAAACCCTACACTCTGTCATAACGTGCAGGATTCACATCAGTGGAGCTCCTCTAAAGGACAAGATGAACCCCAAAGTGCAGTGTGGGAATGGTCAAACGGTAAAGAATAGAGCTCTAAAGATGTGTGTGTGTGTGTGTGTGTGTGTGTTGCAAGTCGCAAGTGAGTCCTTTAAGTACCACAGAGGGAATTTGGTGTATAAGGGTTTGACTGTGAAATACATGTCTACAGACTGCATGAGCAAGAGGTCACCTCTGTTACAAAACACACACACACACACACACACACACACACACACAGCTATTGAAACAAATTTCAGAAATAGTGACTTATTCAAATGCTAAAACATTTACCCAGTGTTTTCATTTTAGCGACAATAACGTAAGTCTATTAAAACCTTTTTCAGATGAATTGTCACTCGATGTAGGAATCCGTTAGCATCCGGGTATGACGATGTTAATCGGTTGCGTACCTGGACGAACGTACACCTGGACTCGGCGTAAAAGCTCCCAGCAGAGTCCACATCATCATCATCATCATCATCACCCGCACCATGTTCCGCTGATTACGACTGTAGGGTTCACGGTTCCTAGGCACTAATCATTGGGGCCTGCACCTCGATCCTATAGGAAACCTATATGAAACGAATCGGAACAGGCACTCTTGAGCTGTAGATGAACTGACAACTGACAGGAACTATTCAAGACGATCAGACCTTACCTGACAGGATCGGTGCTGGTTTTAAGGCGCGGGGGAAGCGTAACCCAGTGACGAAACATGCGAGTTCATTTCATTTCCACCGATACGTACTGGATTTACTGTTTATCTTTGACTGAATCTCACATTTGCGGTCTGCACGACTCACTGTGCACGATATCTGTTCTATAACGGTATTATGTTATACTACGGTATATGTAGTGAGCATACGGTATAAAGTGAATAAAGTGGGTAAATAAATACATGGAAAATTTTTTTGAAAAAAGTCTCACGTGGGTGAATAAATAAACAAAATATACATCTTAAACATTCAGTTTTAGGATAAAATGACATCACTGCTTTTTGATTTTCCCATTTCATAGCTTACGAGTATGATACGAACTCATAGTGTAGCGCTCACTGCTAATTTCCACTTTGTCGTATTAATATTAATATTCGATAATATTCAAACGCACTGAATTAAATGCACGAATGTACACTTTTTTTTTTTTTAAACATTTCCACCCAGCAGCTAGTTCTCGCCTATCACACGACAGCGAGCAATGAGGAAGGGTGAAGGGTAAGCACATGCTTTCCTTCTCAAATGCAATTTCACATGGCAGCTGATGGAGACACTAACCGCTTTCTTTTATATCCATGAGATAGGGAGAGGAGGGCCCAAAAAACAGGGCCGGTTACGATCACCCAGACTCCCGTTATCTTCTGATGATTTACCTGTGCACAATTTACCATTTACCACTGCACCACAGGGGAGGACCAAATCCGAATGCAATTTTTAGAGGAATTTCACAGTCCTAACACACACACACACACACACACACACACACACACATACACGGTCAGAGGAGGACTCTCTGCTCACCAGTCTGTATCTCCACAACAGATCGATTTCGTTATGGCTAAATCAACAATAGAAAAGCATTTAACACACACACACACACACACACACACACACACACACACACACACACAATACTACACAGTGTGGAGTACAAAGAAATATCAATGTATTTAAATGATCAAAAGGCACAAGGTATTGCTAATCATATAAAACATGCTAAACCCAGTCATAATTTCTTCTTTTTGACTTTTAGAGACATTTAAAGACAATAAGAACAGTTTAAAAGGTCCATCATTGCATAACCACCAAATATACTATTCCGAAACTCTGCACACACACACACACACACACACTCGTGCACACGCGCGCACACACACACACACACACACACACACACACACACACACACACACACACACACTCTTACACTTTGAAAACACTCTGTGTTTAAAAGTGATTTCTGAAGGATGCTTTGATTTGTTGCTATTAGCAACTACGACTGTGTAAAAACATGTTCATGTGCGTGTGTTATGCAGGGGGGAGAGAAAAAAAACAACAACTAGGAAGTTCGTCAGACTGAAGGATCGTGAGTCGCTGGATTTCAAACAGTGCACTTGGAAATGAAAAAGTGACAAGTTTAACTGCATGTGTGAGTTTGTTGTTTGGGGGGGTGGGGGGGGGGGGGGGTGGAGTGTATGGGGGACGACTCTAAGGCCAGAAGCCCTTCAGTACAGAGTCAGGATCAGATTCACATAAACTCAGTCAGATAGCAGCAGGAATGGTGTCACCCCAGTGCGCTGTGGGGTAGATAGAGGATAGCACAAAGAACCATGGTGTCGGCATTGTTACCAGCCAATCAGGTTGGCTTTGGCCTTCTCTGTAAGTTTGCGAACTCTGCCTTTGCTCGATGTGCCAAAAGTGATAGAAGCGTCCTCGAACAGAAGCTGTCTCTGCTCTTCTTCAGAGTCTTCCTCATTGTAGAACGCTGTCCTACGGCCCTGGTTACGCGTTTTCATAGGCTCCTTACTGTTCCCATCCCCTCCAGACTCCACCCGTTCTGGTACCTCCTTCGGGGCAGGAGATGTGTTCTGTTCATTGCCACGGCGACCGCTCCTTCGAACAGTTTTGGGACTCGGAGGGGCTTGCTCTGCTGTCCTCACTAACCGTGGTCTTCCACGACGCTTTGGTTGCTGTGGAAGCCCCGCCCCTGAGTCTGATGGGCTAGTATCCTGTGCGGAGGACGAAGCTCCGGCCTCGTCGCCTGTGGACTGGTCGGGCTCCTCCTCGTTGGTAGAGTTCAAACGCGAAGCCTCCAGCTCTTTTTTACTTTTCCTGCCCCGCTTCCCTGGAGGGCGGAGCAACGGGGGTGGCTCAACAACCTCTGCTGTCCTTATCTGAGACTCCAGTCTTGGTCTGCCCCGCCCCCTTTTCACTACACCCAATGACGTTTGACTGCTATGGCCATTCAGGTGAATGTTGTTGGGAGGAAGAGGAGGATGATCCACCGGACCTGAAGAACACAGTGGATAAATGAAGGAGTAACAATGGCATAGATTATAACATCATGCATGACAATACACGAGCACTGTAAAAACCAGGGCTGTCGTAGGTATAAGGGACGTGAGAAATGTTTGTGTGTTTTTTTTGTTTTTTTTTATTAGGAACAACCTGGATCTGACTGAGACATGTAACACACAACATACACTACATGGCCAAAAGTTTGTGGACATCTGATCATCACACTCATATGTGGTTCTTCCCCAAACTGTTGCCATAAAGTTGGAAGCACACACTTGTACAGAATGTCTTTATATGCTGTAGCTTTACAGTTTCCCTTCACTGGAACTAAGAGTCCCAAAACAGCAGGACGATGCTCCTGTGCAAAGACAAAGCGAGCTCCATGAAGACATGGTTTGCCAGGGCTGGTGTAGACGAACTCGAGTGGTCTACACAGATTCCTGACCTCAACCCCACTGAACACCTTTCGGGATGAACTGGAACACTGACTGCATCCCAGACCTCCTCAACATCCCAACATCAGTACCTGATCTCACTAACGCTCTTGTGTCTGAATGATCACAAATCCTCAAAGCCACGCCCCCAAAATCCATATTAAAGCCTTCCCAGAAGAGCGGAGGTTATTATAACAGCAAAGGAGGACTAAATCTGGAACTGGATGTTCAACAAGCATAGGTATTGTGGTCAGGTGTCCACAAACTTTTGGTTATATAGTGTACATTTGTATTCCAGTTGATACTAAAACTGTCGAATATCACCTGTAAGACAAACTGAGGCTAGAGGAAGACCTAGAGTTGAAATATATTTGATATATACTCCTATAACAGGTTCTCCGTACAGATATATTTCAAATATAATACGCACATTATTTATATGTGTACAATATGTTGGCAATTATTGGAGCTTTTTAATTTCCAAACCTGACAGAACAGGTTTATTAAAATGATCATTCGATTCATTTTGACATTATGCCTATAAGTATGCTTCGTGGACCCCTGGGGGTCCCTGGATGGCATTTTTGAGAACCACAGTCCTAAAAAAAAAAAAAAAAAGTCAAATCGAGTTAAACAACCACAACAAGTAAATCGTTACTGTGCACAAATGAATAAAAGACAGGTCTAGTCCTTCTTATTACTGGATGCTATGTCTCAAATACTCTTAAAACATACTGCAAACAGGAAGGGAGCTATTGAAGAAAACTATTTCTGACATTTGGCCTTGGTGTGACCTTGACCCGGTTCAACTGGATCAATTCCAAACTCTAATCGGTTCATCTGCTGGTTACAATGATACAATAATGAAATAAAATAAATCCTACAAACATGCGGAGGCATAAAAAATGAATAAAAATCTGAAACATTCAAGTTTAATGATGAAAAGATCACGCTAAGATACGACAGGTCTACTGATATTCAATGGATTTGAATACTAAATCTCTTACTGAAAATCCGAAAGGTCGGGAGAAGAAAAAAAAAGAAGAAAAAAAAGTATATGAATTAAGGTGCAAATTGTTCCACACGTATAAACAGGAGCAACGCACAAAGCTCAGTTTCAGAGCACCAAGGTGTGACATAATATGGTAAACATCTACACCCTACCATCTGGCAGTACAATTACTGTACCTCTTCAGTTGTACAGATGAAAGTATAATAAATCACAAACCTGGCGTGTGCTTAACAGGAGTTCGAAGTTTCCGCCTCGACTCCCTGCCTCCGCTGTCCGCGTTGTTGGGACTCTCTGTTTCCTTGGAGACGCTGGGAGAAGCCTGAGAGTTCTGAGCTCGAGCAGTCCTGGTTGTGGACTCGGGTCCTTTGCTGTGGGTGGGGACAGGGGGTGGAGATGCCCGCGACGGGGGCGGGTCTGTGGAATGAGTTCCAAAACGAGCAGAGCTACGAGTGCGTCCGGCGGTGACGGCGTGCTCGGCTTTGCCGTTGATATGCGGAAGTGTTTGTCTTAAGGACGCGGGGCGGGAGTGGCTAGCTGGTGTGGGCGGAGCTGCTGCATCAGAGCGGGGAGGAGCCCGAGACGAGACACGCCTCTTCCTCTCAGGGCTGATGGGAAAGGAAACAGAGGAGAGCGTTACATAGGAGAATTTACATGGAATAACCAGAACGAGGGCGAATAGTGAGGATAGACGTCGTGTTTGTATGGGTCACAAGACCGATATATATTTTCATTGAATTCTTTTTAACATGTTTATTCCTGCCACTGTAAATTAACCTTGGCTGTCATAAGTTTTTCCACACACCTAAATAGACATCTAAAATATTTTAATCAACCTAAAAAATTTTTTAAAAAACAGGTTCCCAAACTGGAATGTACAATAATATTACGTCAATTTATCAGAGCCAAAGAGCTTTTTTACTGCTGCACACATTAAGACCAAGTTGATTTTACTTATCAGATTACATGCTTTCGAGTTTGTGAGGTTTATATTAAACCCATTCATTTCAACGGACCACACACACAGGCTAAGAACTATAAAACCTCAACAATTAATATAATAAATTTGATCGTTGTGGGATTGGATTAACACCACTGTAACAAAACAAAACAAAAAAAAATCTCATGGACCCCCTGGTTATGCTTCACAGACCCAGCTTTGAGAGCCAATGTGTTAAGCGACAGAAAGTATCATTGGAAATTGGACGCAGCTAATTGAGTACTCATTATACCGTAATATCACAAAACCAATCATGTAGCTACTCGTATCTCCCTTCTGTTCTGCATTCTAAGTGAACTGGAGCAGCAATTAGACGCTCCCCTCAGACTTAACCTCAGCTTTGTCGTCTAATAATAAACAAAGTTAGCTAGGATCTCCAGACTTACAAGAAAACCACACGAAACCGATGATATTTCGATCTTAGGACGAGCTGCATGTAGACCTGGAGCCCCATTTGGCACTCACTTCATATTTCAGAGCTAAAGTGGCATCAAGTGTGTTTTTATTGTTACACTTGGGACCAAAAGTGTGAGACCACATTGAAAATCTGGGATTTTTTTTTTTTTCTCCATTTAAGATTGGAAATATTTAAAAGAAAGCAAGTAAACGTTCAATATCTTGAATATTTAATATTGAAGATTCGGCACTATTTCTATGTCCCTATTTAAATGTAATATTAACTGCTTTGAGCAAAAGATCGGATTTTCCTCACGTCTAATCTCTTCTATAGAAGCGTGTGTTCGGACGACACGCTGATGGATTTGATCCGAGATGGATCGTGAGATTTTGTGCCAGCTCGAGTGCACACTGTCAATGAAGCGAAAACGTACCGAATACCAAAACTCTGAAATTCATGTTGTTGTCAGTAATAGAATTTGTAATGAAAACTGGTATTGAATCAGAAAAGAATGCAAAACAGAAGCATTGTCACTAGTGCTCTCAGACTGCTCAATTTAATAACGAACAAACGGAGCAATCACTGAGGACACGATGTTCCCATGAATCAGTGCACCTGGAGGCAGAGCTGGATGGGGAAGAGCTTCTTCTCCTCCTCTTCATGGTTTGTCTGGTCGGCCGCTCTCTGTGCAGGCGCTGTCGTGTCTGCCGTTCTGTCTGTCGGCTCTGAGCAGCTTTGAAATCATCTACGATCGAGCTGACGTGTTCTTCAAACAGGGCAGACAAGCGAAGACTCATACTGTAGATCTACAAGCAACACACACACACACACGCATAATCTATACTGCATGATTTCCTACAAGGTTAAAAGTAGCATCACTTTCGTATTGTCGTAAGGACTGCATTGTTTTTGATAGCTATGGATTAAAATTTGTGATATATATATATATATATATATATATATATATATATATTCATTAGAGATGCACCGATGTATCAGCCAATAAAGGCCGATTATATCCTGTCAATCAAAAGAGGGTGGGAAAACATATCGATTCCGTGCTGTGTGTAAAGAAGATGTCTCTTGTGTGTGGAATGATGACAAAATTGCAGTTTGTAAACTCTGTAATCTCTGCACTGATAAAAAAATTTTCACCGGAAGTGAAAATCCCCCCCCCCCCCCCCGCACTGTCTGCTCGCCCTCATTCTGAATTAAACCGTTCAAAGATTTAAACGAAGGTGAGTGACAAAAAAAAACTATATATTGCACAGAAAGATATATTTGTAGAGTAGTACATTTCATATCCAGTTAATGTTAATATATATAAAAAAGAGTTGATATTATATATGACCAGTTTGATGTTCAGTGATGAAGTACAAATGCTTGTGTTTGTGGTGAGTGAATGTGAGACTAACAGGAGGTTGTTTTTTTTTAAAAAGAATTCAGGTCAATGTTAATATGAATTAATGACATTCAATAAGTTAAGGAATCTTACTTTAATCTTCAGAATTGAGTTCACGTGTTCGTGTTAATTAGAGTAATGTGTTTTCTGTTTATGAGACCAGTTACTGTGAAACAACTTGTTGAACTGGAGAGAATAAAGTTTTTATTTGCATTTCTTTCAGAATTATTTTTAAATGAATCATGATTAATTTATAAGAAGGTATAAAAGGCAGAACTATTGGTATCGGCCAATATATCGGCTGAGAAATTTAGTATCGGTCCATCTCTAATATATATATATATATATATATATATATATATATATATATATATATATATATATATATATATTATATATATATGTGTGTGTGTGTGTGTGTGTGTGTGTGTAAGTATGTATGTATTAGTAAAAATACCCTGGACTTCTTGCTGGGTGTGTAGGCTTTGGAATTGCTGAATATGAGTCGCACATCTTTGCATAAGTCCATCGGGGACTCGTACTCTCCTGCTAGGAGAGTTTTCTGGACCGTCCCGAAGTCCATAGGAGTTTCCACAATTTCCAGGTAATCCTAAATCAGAGAGAAAGGTTGTTATCTAGTTCATAAAATTTTTATAGTAAAATAATAATAATAATTATAATTATTATTATTATTATTATCATTATCAGTGACTGTCAAACAATTATTACTATCCAAAATAATGTCAACTCACCCCAGGATTAAATACACTAATCAAAAGAAACTGGATTTCTACTGTTATATTAAAATATGTTTGTGTCCATAGTTGTGGCCTTATTCACTCACTCAGTAATATAATTCCAATTACTAAATAAGGTTTATGTTAAATAAGACCACAAATATAAAGATATCCACAAGTAATTAAGGTGTTTGTCATTGTATGTGTGTGTGTGTGTGTGTGTGAGAGAGAGATTTAACTGAATTCAGCTCAAGCGAATCTGTTATTGTTACTGTTGTAAATTTAGACTAATGTAACCCTCGCGTTCAGTGTTTCTGACAAAGCCACGCCCCCAAAACATATTAATGACTGCGTAGCCTGGAAACCTTGAACACTTGTGTAAATGGGGACCTTTCTGAACTGGCAACATGACTGACAGGTAAGTGGGGACGTCTTCATGTCCTCATTGGTCGGATGCTAGTGGTTCACATCATTATTTTTTTTTATTTTTTTTTTGCTGTGCGACGCCAGAGAGACAGGAGTCTTACCTCTAAACATGCATTTTATAATTATTAATGGAGTGATAGGACAACTTTCAGGTGCAAATAGTACGGTTTCGGACAGACGTATGTCTAAAGCTGGACTATATCTAGTTTAATAGTGCATTACTTTGGCTTGTATACAGAGTTGTGTGTGTGTGTGTGTGTGTGTGTGTGTGTGTGTGTGTGTGTGTGTGTGTGTGTGTGTTACCGGGTATTCCTCAAGATCCACAGGTTGTCGGAAAGGCTCAGAGTCCTCACACTGGAACACGAGGTCCAGCAGCTCTCTGCAGCGCCCCCTCCAGGCCTGGGGGTCTCCAGATGCAGGTTTATTCCTCAGATTTCTCAGGATGGGCTTCTGCTTGCCCTGAACACAACCATTGAAATTGACTGGATAAATCACACGTTCCAACAGTGGGCTTGTTGCAGGTGATTTACAAAGACTAACAGTGTCAACTGCATGCTAAGTAGTGTGATGAAACAATGTATAAATAAAGGTCATGCGTGTTCTAATCGTTCTTCATAGTGGTAGAAATTGCAGCTCTCTAAGAGATTCTCAGAAGCGTCAAGCTGAGAGCAAAACTTGTGCATACGAGCATGTCCAGTATCTAATACGAAACCAACTTTGCAGAGGTATTAAGTCATAATTTTAAGAAACATAAATATTTCAACAAATCAAATCAGAAAACGTGTCAAACCCGATCCAACATGATCCAGCAAATCCGACCAGTATTGTTCTGTCTCAGTATCAGATTTCTACGTTTTTATCTGTAATGCTTTCCATCAGGCCTGAGTTTAATACGTGCGAACATACTGCACCTGACATAAACACACAGTATTTCCCACTCGTACAATTTGCTTTTCTGACTGGATCATGAGAACGGCGCTCATAAATCACACGTTAAACAAAATTCAGAACTATATATATATATATATATATATATATATAAATATATATATTCAAAAATACATCTGCATGAACTGGCCACCCGACAGTATTTCTTTGCAGAGCTGCAGAGCACGGTGTGTAACTGAAGGACTCCGCTGAGAGCGACGGATAACCGGTCGCTAAGCAACCACCGTTCGCTTGTCCGTTTCCAAACGTAAGGCTTTCTGACGCTGCGCGTTCGGCCACGTTTTTGAACTTTCGTACAGGCTCACAGTGTTCAGTGAGGGGATGAGGGAGTTCTGAAGAAATGCTCAGTTTGTTGGAAACAATTCCTCTAAACAAAAAAAAAAAAAAGCAACTTACTGAAAAACACTGAAAGCAACTTCCTCACTGAGAAACTTACCTTATTATTGCGCTTAGATGTACCAGGAGTTTCGGGCTCTTCGTCCTCTTCTTCTTCATCCTGCATTTCCATAGAAACCAGTCAGTTAATAAATTCATCGCAGTCCATAAACCATGAGAATGTAATAATCCCCTGTTGTGAAGATGTGTATGTGTTTAAGAGAGGGTGGGCATTGTATACTTACGTCACTTGAGTCCGAGAAAGCTGTCTTTTTCATACTATTGTACAGTGGAATAATGTCAGTGCAACTTTGGTCCCTATTAAAAGCACAAAGAGTAAAAATAAGACTCCGGTGAACTTTATCGACAGTGTGCCTTCATTTAAAATAGCAGTATAGAAACACACACCAAAAACACAAGTGTGTCACATTACACTATTCTAAGATATCAAGGGTATTGTTCGTATTTTTATAACGATTACAAAGCGGTCGATTAGACGTTAAAACGTTGTACTGAATCTTGTAACGTTCCTCCTTTTCAACGTTAAATACGGAAAAAGGTTTTACGTTGAATAAAAGTACCATCGAACTCTTTTAAATACAGCGCCACGGTTTTGCTGGCAGTTTGTCACCAAACATACAGTATTTATCACAATACACATCGTGTATCGTAAAAATTGTGTTCAAGTCTCACATTATGGCAATATTATACACCACAGGCAAATTCCTGTAGTATAAGAGGAATAAAACATTTCGAGATGTCACACCACTCCTAGCTATATATAAATATATATAGCTATTTAGGCACCCTATTTTTTTATTTATTTATTTTTCAGTACAAACTTTGTTTTCAATTATTTATTTTATGACTTCTACATTATCGAGTCAGTACAAAAAACATTTTCGCTTACAAAACATTCGTAATGAAATGTTACGGAAAAAGGTTTGTATGTCAGTAAAGAAAGCGGCGTATTAAGTGGTAAGAGACACTTTTCAGACCAAAAAAAAAAAACCCGATGATGAAGGCTGCTGTGTTCAAAGTCTGCAGAAGAACCGCAGCTGGTTCTGCAAAATGCTCGATAAAACTTACAGCTCATTTCCTTATAAAAAATGCACAAACTGTACATTTTCACTGTTATTTTCATAAAATATAGGGGGGGGGGGGGGGGGGCCTTGGGGGAATATATACATAGTGTCGGGGATATTTACTAATTTGCATACTCATACGATCTGGATTTCTCAAAAGGGGGGTAAAGTAAGCGGTGTTGAATGCGAGAGGTTCTACAAGAGATTTTCATCTACTAGGTAACTCCAAGATTTTCTAACATGTCACAGCAATAGCTGGCTAGCAATAAGATACAAAAGTGTATTGTGAAATATTCCCAGCATTGGTTTGTTGATCACATATTGAGGTCCGTCGTTGTATTGCATAGTAAGAAGTGATACACAGACTGCACTCTCGCTTAGGGCCATTACTGTAGTCTGACTTTCTAGGTGTGAAACATGACTTACTTAATAAACTGCAGCAGGAGGTCTGATACAAATTTGGCCGTTTTGACGATGAAAGCTCCGGGCTCGTTAAAAGTCTGTGCGTTGTGCTCAATGTAGCGAATCTCCCACATGAGAGAGGACATTCGCCTGCCAATAGAGGACAAATTAGTATGTACACACACACACACACACACACATATATATATATGTGATGTGATTTAATAACACATTTAATTTGGGTAATTGTGTCGCTTTGTTTAACAGCAAGTAGGTGTACATGTGTGTGTGTGTGTGTGTGTGTGTGTGCGCTGACCTATAGAAGCGATTTTCCAGTCTGGTCCGGATTGTACTCAGGTCTGTGACATAAGCCACCACAGTGCAGTATGTGGGATACGCCTGCAGATCCACGGGCACGGCAAATGGCGCCGCTACGTCTGAGATGCAAAGAGACGAGGCAAATAACAGACATGAAACAAACTGATTTAATGACGATCAATATGTGCACTCGATACTTATGGTGATCACAGAAGAGCATACTTGAGGATAAAGTCTGAAGGAGGCCGATTAATTAAAGCCCTATGTCAATTGTATCTGCATTCCCAAGTTATAGTTCCTCAAAGCGATGTCCGTGAATAAATATTTGTAGGTCTCTTCAGTCATAAAACACCAGTGATGAAGTAACACTAGGAAGGTTGTTCTTTCATCTTTAAACTCACATTATAAAGAACATTACATAAAACCACAATAATGATCATGTGGCATATGCGAATACGACGCGACACTTGTTGTGGCGTTCATTATAATAGCGTAGTTCATTATCTTGTGGGATTGCGCCCTTCTTTTGATTGTCTTGTTTTCCTTTTAATACTTCGAAAAAGTGAAAGCGGTGCGAAGACAAACTGTTATAACCCACAGCAACCTATTTTTTTTTTTTATTCAGAGACTATCAAATCATCTATTTGTGTAATTGCTGGATCGCTTGAAATATTTCTTTGATGCACTGCGTAGACAAAATAAAAAGCCTTTATGTTTCGGGAATTTTCTCCGTAGGTGGAAAGCACAGACGCTGACAATCCATAGGAAATAAAATCACTGAGCATCAAATGAGTCTATTTTAAAACAAACGCTCTCTGAATAGAGCTGAAATGATATTCCGGTTGCTGAAAGTGAAACACTGGGTAATGGAGTGCTGGGGTGACTGCATACCCAGCATGATCAGTTGGTCAATGCCAGCAATGATGCGTTGGCACTCTTCGTCACGCGTCCGTGAGCCCCACTCCCCATCCAGAGGACGATAGAGTAAGGCCTTGTGTTCCTCTGCAGTTAATGGCACGCTCTGACCCAAGACGTCAGGAAACGCCGCTACACACAGGCAGAGAGAGACAGAGGAAGAAGGCGGGGAGAATGAGACAAAAACTAAAACACAACACCAGTCTCAATTTCAAACCATCAATCAAACACTCTTTGTTCATTCGCATGGAACAAAAAAAAAAAATCGTTCACAAAATTGTAAGAGGGATCATACTCAAAGTGTGTGTTGTGCAAGAGCATATACGTATATATATATATATATATATATATATATATATATATATATATTTATGATACATTGTTCTTAACGCGTAAAATGTGTTTGTGTGTGTGTGTGTGTGTGTGTGTTCAACCTTCATTAGGAATCTCTTCCATGTCCCACGGGCTCATCTTTTCTGTGTCACCGTTATCCCAGCTGCAAAACATACAAACACACACGTGTACATGTAATCGCTTTTAACCGTGCCGAAGTGCGAGTGCTCACCTTAAAGCTGAGATGAAGTTATGTTGGGTAAAAAGGGCTTGCCGTGACTAAGTGTACTGTATGTTTATGGATGTTATACAGGTTAGGTTTCGATTTGCGTTTTAACATCTCAAATGGAGATTCTGACCTTTGGTGATTTCTGACAGACTGCACAGTCACTCAGTTAGAAATAATAATAACTAAATAGCTAGCAATGTTGTATATGTATTACATGCTGTGCTGGTTCTAGCTTTCCCAGAGCCCTAAACAACATTCTTTTTGATACCCTATACATCCATCCTTTTCGACGCAGCGTGATAACGCCAAAATTCGACATTGTTATGTTGTTGTTGTTTTTTAAATCAGATCTATGACCTAGCTTCAACTCTGCAGACTCCAGTTTTAAAGTAGCTTCTACTACAGCGTCCCACACAAATCAAACTGTACAACAAGTGTACAGTTAAAATGATTTAATAGGTTCATATAAGTCACACTAAAACAATCATTTCCTGGTTCCTGGCAGGCTTGCAGTTTGCAGTGTAAGCGAGACACAGTCACTGTGTTTTGTTGTCTGGTAGCTGAACACATTGCCTAATTTAATTTAAGCTTGGTGGATGCGCACTGGTGTGCGGTGGCGCAATCTAAATGGCCTAATCCCGTGGCTTTCAAAGTGGGGGTCGCGGCCCCCTTGGGGGCCACCAGGGGGCGCCCGGGGGGCCTCAACAATTTGGTGTGAAAAATAAATAAATGTATGTTTTCTCTTTCTCATTCTCAGACAACCACACACACACACACACACACACACACAATCAATTCATAATATAATGTAATGTAAAGATGTAAGATGTAATTATTAATAATTAAAAAAAGGGGGATATATTCAGAAGTCTGTATTTTTAATGTGTTTTAAAGACATCTTGCAAAAGGGGGGCCTCGGTCAAATGTTAATGCCATCTAGGGGGCCTTGCCCTGGAAAAGTTTGGGAATCCCTGGCCTAATCTATATATCGCGGTTGTTGTGGCTAGGTGCTTCTGTGCCATTTTGGTGACTGTTGGTCACTGGAAGAAAAATTCTGAACTACTTTTTTTGATCTCAGACATCATTCACTTCAACATTCAACATTCGATGCCAGAAGCATAAAGCAGACTTAAAGGAACAGAACGGCCGACTCCACGACTGTACGCACAAGCAAGCTCTATCACTGCTCAAAACGTGTACACTACCAGTCAAAAGTTTAGACACACTCATTCTTTATTTTTTTTACTATTCACATTTTAGAATAATAATAATAATAAAGTCATCGAAACTCTGGAGTAACATAAATGAAACGATGGGAATTATGTTCTGATAAAAAAAAATTTTTTTTAAAAATCTAAATAATTTAATATTTTATCATCTTCAAAGTCGACGCCCTTTTCGCCTAGAATTTCCAGAAATGTATTCTTGGCATTTTCTCGACCGATTTCTCGAGGAATTTCCCTGAGATGCTTTTTAAACAGTATTAAAGTTAAGAGTTCACACCGACGCTGGACGCTTATCGGCTGCTTTTCGGAAATATTTCGCCCCGAGTCGTCCGTTTAAAACTATAATTTATTGTAAATAAAATGTTAGTTTTCTAATGAAAGAAATGAGCACGTCGGCACGATTATATTTTTGTCTTCGACACCGATTTCGCACGTTTAAATCACACACCTTCAGATCGAAAGCTTTCTAACGATCACGAGAAACCTTTCGGTCGAGTGTCCACAAACTTTTGACCGGTAGTGTGTATAACATGTCTGTAGTTGTGAATACTGACCAAACGTTATAGCACTGGAAGAGGCTATCGGGATATTCCACCTGGTACGGCTCCTGACTGTCGATCGTACCGAACCACCAGGCGTCGTCGATCACAGAGCGGAAACGATCACCTGGAACCCCGACACGGACTTGTGTTTAAACACACACAGAAATTCAATGAGAAATCCACAGGTGCGGATAAAACACTGACCTATCATCCACTGACGCTGTCTCGCATTGTCAAACTGCTGACGGAGTACCAGGAAGTCGATGACATCAGGCATGTCATGATATCTGTGAAGTAAAGGGAGGATTAGGCGTGTCTAAGGCAAAAACGGTCATTTAGAGGCTTTTCGAAAGCCTGAAAAGGAGAAACAGAGCCGCGAGTGAGCGAGCGAGTGAGTGAGTGAGTGAGTGTAAGTCATGCAACACGTCTCCACTCACTTCATGGAGAAGGAGCCACCTGTTAGTTTGCCCGTGTCTGGGTCCAAGAAGGCCAGCTTCAGACAGCACAGAGTGGGCAAACCCACCTCATACTTAATACCTACTATCTTCATCAGCTCCTGCTCCTACACGCAAACATAAACACACCGATTTTTACTTTATGTACAAATGACACTTATTTCAAAATCTTTCGAAACCTGTCACGTGAACCGTTTTTTTGTAGCAGCCAAGCCGACCAGCGCTTATTATAAGGCCAAAATCACATTCTGACTTAATTATATCATTGTTCCTTTTTTTAATTTTATTCCTCCTCATTCAGTTTTACCAAAAAAAAAAAAAAAAAAAAAAACAACCCTTTTGCACTGACGTCTACACAGATTTAGGGTTTCTACATGAAAGCCATACTCGCAGCTCCATCTTGTGCCAAGGCTGCTTCTTAGGGTTGATGCTGAAGATCCTGTTTTTTTTCGCCATCTCCACATACGCCTCGTGACCTTGCCGGAAGTAATACACCTGCACGGACACAATGAATGACCATCCTGATCTACTTTAAGGTCACACACACATATATATACATACATACATATATATTCTAGGTGTTTCACAGACTATGCCATGACCAGCACTGTGCGAAAGAGTGCGTTCAGTCCTACAGGTTGTACTTCACTATCCAATTGGGCTCTAGATCTATTGGTCTATACTCTATACAGTATAATATGTGTGTATAAAGTACCTCATCACCCATTTGAGGGGTGAAGGGGCATCTCCGTGGCACTGTGTCTGTGATCCAATCAGAGGGCAGCCACTCCTCTAGAGTCAGACCCTGCTCCTGTAACTCAGGTAATCTCTGTAGAAAAAACAATACACACACACACACACATCATATACCCATAGAAGAATTACTCCAAGGTCATAAGCCTCATTAGCACCGATATACTCCTGACTCAACTAACAAACACATTCCCAACCTTCCGCTTCTCCTTTGGCTTTTTCTTCTTTGGTAGTGCTCCGTCTTTGTCTTGCTTTTCTTTCCTCCTCTCTT